>NC_142932.1:59327938-59355438 GCF_046866305.1 Octopus bimaculoides | reverse complement strand
CAGAAGAGTAAAAAAGTTATGTAGGTCTAAGTTGAATGGAGAGAACCTGATTAGAGGTACCAACGCGTGGAATGTTGGTGTGATGCATTACTACGCAGGCGTAATGAAACGGACAAAGGAAGGTATTCTCAATATGGATTGAAAACTAGGTAAGTAATAGCTATGCATTACTAGAAATAACGTAGCAAGGAAAGTGGAAGTGGAGTTGTTGTAAAGGAGATCAAAGCATTGCTTGCCTATCATAGGAATAGTGATGAAATAAGGCTGCATGCTTCTCTGAGTGAACCAGTGTTCCGTGAGAATGGTTGGAACCCCAAAGATTACATAATGAGGAATAACAGAGAAAACATGATCAAATGGACGGATGATTTTTCCAACAAACAGCTGATGAAGTTGATGAAGCCGATGAAGAATCCTGGAGTTGGTTAAGACAGGGCTTTAGAAAGAAAGGCGCAGAAGGACTGATTCTCGCTACTCAAGAACAAGCTTTACAAAGCAATTCAATAAAATGTTAAATTTATAAACAGGAGTATCTCCTTTGTGTATGTAGACTATGTGGAAAATGATCTGAGACAGATATATAATTAGTATACGCTTGAAACTAGCCCGAAATAAGTACAAACATACCATAACCAAAAATCGGTGCAAATAACCTAAAATGTTGTGCAAGAAGAACGGGTTAGAATGTTCCAACAATTGGTATGAGCTCCAACATTTACTAGTTGCAAGCAATACACTAATATAGGGATACGCCAAAATTCTCAGACAAAATGAAACATCACCGACCAGATATTGCACACTGACTGATGGAGTTCAAAAAGTGGACCTTCAACAGCGTAGTTATACATAGAGACCAGAAAATTATGAAGCCAGAGGCCGAGGAAGTCGGGAAAATTCAACAGCAAGCATTAAGAACCAATTGCATCAAATACAGAATAGACAACACATCAGAAAATGATAAGTGCAGAATTTGTGGACGAAATGGTAAAGTCAATGTACGTCACTAGCCCTGAAAGAATATAAGAGAAGTCATGACAATATAGTAAGGATTGTCCATTGGACACTTTTCAACAAGTATAGACTTGACAGACAGTATCATCAAAAATGATAATGCAAAGATCCTATGGCATTTTATGATTGGGTGCGACCACGACATACATAATAGAAAACCAGATATAGTGTTAATTGAGATAGAAATCAAACGATGCTGGATCATAGATATAGCATGCCGAACTGGCAAAAAGTCATGCGACAAGGAAGGAATTCGATAGTCATAACAGTTTAGCCTGGGAGGTTAAGCAGTTGTGGTCACTGAAAAACGTGGCATAGTACCAATGATTGTCGGAGGCCTGGGCACAGTGAGTAAATATCTTGAGAAGTACAAGAAACAAATAGGGGTTGCAAACAGTGTGGAGCACTTGCAGAAAACCGCACTGCTTGGAACCGCTAGAATACTATGGATGATTCTCGAAATATACGGTTTGTTACCTTAGTTCACTGGTAGTAAACAGCTGACAACGCAGTACACCTCCAGTGTTAGAAGCTGTGCAATGACAATATAATAACAACAACAGCAACAACAACAACAACAACAACAACAACAATAATAATAATAGTAATAATAATAATAATAATATTAACAATAATAATTTGATGTAAGCCATGAACAAGGTAGCACCAATAATTATAAATGCTATGCACAAGGTAGCACAAATAATTATAATAGCCATGAACAAGGTAGCACCATGGTAGCACTTCTGGATTCTGGTGATAGTGATGGTGTTGGTATTATTAGGGACATGTTTGCGTGTATGGCGTTTGTATTTTTTTGTGGGTGATGTTATGCTTCGTGGAGTTTTCTTTTGTGTTTTTTTCTCGCTTCTTGGGGCCTCTTAGTTTTCCTTCCCCTTCACTACTAGAAGATGAGGGGTCTGTGGGTTAATGTCTTTGGTGTTTTGTTTGCTGATGCTGCTGGCCTTGCCGGTGCTTCGCTTGTTTCTGGTCCTTGTGTCGGATTAGGCAGCAGTGGAGGCTGTCGACCCCTTGCCCTTCTTATCATTTGGGGGCAGCAAACTTGCACATGAGTATTTTCTCCACAAACGAAACAATGCTGCCTTTTGCCCTCAGTTATTATGTGTATCACCATCCCGTTCTGGAGACTAATGTGATCCGGTGTCTTTTTTATGTTTTCGGGCCTGATCCGGAGAAGGAATTCAGGGTCACCCCCTGGCCAGTACTCCTTGGCAGTTCTTGAAACTTCTATCGGGATGATATCCGTCCCCTTCACAATTACTCATCCCAGAAGCCACCATATATGAAGTCCCGGTGGGATCCTAGGAATGCGGACACATGCTATTCGTTCCCCAATGTCGGAGAGATACATACTACCTTTGCTGATTTTGCAAGGGGTCATTGAATATTTCATAGTGAGGGCCTCTGACTTAAACAGCACTGAAATTGTGCCGTACTGTTTTCCCTCCGCTATGTACTTGATTGCATCTCTGATGCTTCTAAGCGCCGCTTCAATATCTACTTGGGCTATTAAATCCCCTGTTTTCGTCTATGCTGAGATGCACCTGAAATGCACAGTTCTTTCCTCCATTGCTTCAAATGCCTCTGACGGGACAGTTCGATTGGCTCAGGTTTGTTCTTGTTTAAGCACTTTCCATGCCTGGGCCAACATTTCATCTCTATTGAGGTGGTGCACGGTGAAGCGTTACTCACCTTGCGCTACTGCGACAGTGAACGTTCTTTTGTTATTGGCAAGGTTATCGTTGTTGTTGTTACTGTTGTTGTTGTTGTTGTTGTTGTCGTCGTCGTCGTTGTTCTTATTGGTGTTGTTGATGTTCGTTTTGTTGCTGTTGTCACTTTTGCTATTGCTGTTTCTGTTTTTGCTATCGCTGGTGCTACTGTGTTGCTGTGTCTTGTGTTGTTGTTGTTGCTACCATTACTTCTACAGATGCTGCTGCTGCTGTCAATGTTGCTGCTGCTGCTGTCGTCACTGCTACCGCTAATTGTCTTTCTGCTATCACTGCTGTTAATACGAGTTGGACTTTGTACCGTTACAATCTCGTTTTCGTCCTCCTCGTTTCCTGTCTCGTCGCCAGTAACGAAAAGACAGAAGGGAAATCTTCAGCAGTCACCAGATTCGTGGGGGGAGCAATTTTCTTTTTTCTCAACACTTTCAAGATGCGCTACGCCCTTTTGTGTTGTGTTCGATTCAATTAAAACAAACGCCCACTTAACTTATTTGGTGGGTCGAATATAGCCCCTCAATGGGCTAAACAACCATAGAAATCCAGTAACAGGTTAGTGGTAATTCTTTTGACAACTTAGTACAAAATAAATAATGCAAAAGAGCACTAGACCAGTATAAATAACTATCTTAAGCTGCACCATCCTGTAGCGTTTAAAAATACGTTCTATCCATTCCGCAGTGAATAATAATAATAATGATAATAATACACTGGAAGCTATGCCAACACTATGGAATAACAACAGAAAAAAGATGGTATAAACACACGCCAGAAAAGGTCACAGAAAACCAGAAAGCAACCATACTCTGGGATATGCCAATACACACCGATAGAGAAATTAAGGCAAATAGACCAGATATAGTTGTCAAAGATCATGAAGAAAAAAAATGCTTTCTAATTGATGTATCAATACCAGCAGATGACAACGTTTCTCTAAAAGAAATGGAAGAACTTTCAAAATACAAAGACCTGGAAATAGAGATAACTCGAATGTGGAATCTAAAAACAGAAACAATTCCTACCATAGTAGGTGCCTTAGGTATAATAAAAACATATTCAGACAAATACATAACAAAAATACCAGGACTTACACATATATATAACATACAGAAAATTGCACTACTGGGTACTGCACCCATTCTACGCAAAACACTTTCAATACAGTAAACATAAGAGCACCACAGCAAACCACAGCACATACCCAAGGCGCAAATAGCTGCGCTCGTTAGTGAAATGAAAGCACGTTATAAAAATAAAACTACTGAACAATAATAATAATAATAATAATAATATTAATAATAATAATAATGATAAGCTGCATGAAAGGATCCTTTCCTTGCGGAACTAGACGACTGCCGGCAGCAAGGTCACGTCCCTGCATGGATGAGAAGTGGGCGACGCTGCTAGGTCCGAAGGATCCCTTAAAAGGGAATTTGGCATCAAATATTCAATCTATAAACTGTGGAAGCTTATGACTGGTGTTTTAGTGGAAGAGTTATACAAACATCTGGAAAGTAATAATCTACTATCAGCAAAACAGAAAGGATGCAGGAAACAAAGTAGGTCAACAAAGGATCACGTGTTATTTGATAAAATAATAATTAGAAATTGTAGACGCAGATTGACAGAACTGAATGTAGCATGGCTAGATTACAGAAAAATCACACGACATGGTATCACACAGTTGGATAAGTAAAACAATTAGCATGTTTGGAATAGCAAAAAACATGGAGAAAATGCTTAATGAAAGCGTTGATTGGAGGCAAAAAGAATTGGGAAAAGTGAACGTCAGATATCTAATATTCCCAGATGACAGCTTATCTCCATTACTATTGATATTAGCGATGACACCGCTCAATATGATTCTACAAAAAGTTAAAATTGCTTACGGTTTGGGAAAAGGAAATGGTCGGATAAATCATCTCCTTTTCATGGATGATATAAAGGTTCATGCGAAAACTGAGAAACAGCTTGAACATCTACATACTATCCGCATTTTCTCAAATGACGTAGGTATGGAATTTGGGAGAGGAAAGTGACCCCTATTGAAAATGAAAAGAGGAAGATTTGAAAGAAGATACGGTATTGAAATGCCAAATGAGCAAACAATGAGAGCGATCGAGAAGGGACAGTGGTATAAGTACTTGGGAATACTTGAAGCAGACGAGAATGTAAAAAAATGAAGAGTTGAAAGTAATAACTAGTTGAGAGTACACAAGAAGTGCAAGAAAATCATTGCAGTCAAAGCTAAATTCAAAAATGTTACTGATGAAATAAATTCAAGCGCAGTACCCTTAATCAGATACGGAGCTGGAATTATAGATTGGACCGAAAACGATACAAAGAAACTTGACTGAAAAACCAGGAAGTTGTTGACAATACATGGAGCTCACCATTCAAAAGCCGATATCAACCGGCTGTACTTGAGAAGAGAGCAGTCCTTAATACTTGAGAAGAGAGCGGAGTAGAAGAATGTGTACAGATGGAAAGGAATTGTCTAGTAGAGTATTTAGAGAGTTCCACAGAAAATCTACAAAGTACATTAAATAAAGAACAGGTGATGAAGCGCGTAAAAGGAGAACAGGACTAGAAAGAAATAGAAAGAGAGCACATCAGACAGATAAATTGAAATCTCTGCGTGGCCAATTTTGGAGAGCCACTGAAGACATATGTGAATGAAAATCCTAGTCTTAGTTAAAAAAGGAACCATTATAAAATGAATAATTAAAAACGATAAAAATAAAACAGTGAGCCTAATTGTAGCAGCCCAAAACTAAGCGATATAAACAAACAACTTGAGAAAAATATAAATGGAGAGAATGTGTTAGAAATGTGTAGAGCCTGTGGAAATTGGAACGTAACAGTGGCACATATTGTGACAGAATACGCCAAAATGGCACAAGAAGAATATTAGAAATGGAAGCACGACCATGTTGCTAGAGTATTACACTGGATACTGTGCCTGAAATGGAGGTTTGAAGCTGGAGAGACATGGTACAATCAGCGAAACGTAGGAGTAGTGGAGTCGGTGAAATATAGGATATTTTTGGACTTTCCTATTCAAACGGACAAAAAGTTAGAAAATGATAGACCGGATATAATGATAGACAGGGAAGGTCAAAGTTACTTACTTATCGACCCAGCATGCCCGTTTGATTCCAGGATCGTAAAGAAAGAAGAAGAAAAATGCATCCCCTTAAACTTTGAAATACGAAGAATTTGGAGCATGCGTACAGTAAAAGTCGTGCCTATAATAATTCGTGCACTGGGAAGAGAAATCAAAGATAATGACAAATGACTGAGGGAGATTGAAATAGAATGCTTGGAGAGATCCAACATAAAGTTTGTCTCTTAGGGACTGCAAGCATTATCAGAAGTGTTCTAAGTACTTGAAATCTGCTGAAAATCTGTGGATACCTAAGGTTACAGGTAGTAATCCGCTACCCACAAAAATCCTTCCAGGAATAAGACCGAACCTGAGCCAAACAAAAGTCATAATAATAATACTTATCATATCAACAACTACAATATAAATAGGAATACGAGATTGGTAATAGTCGTGCCTAAAATAATTGTTGCTTTAGGGACTGAGTAATGATGCATACAAATACTTGATTGACATTGGAATTGAATGTTCCGTGGAGTTTCTACAGAAAATTTGCATTTTAGAAACAGAAGAGAAATATCAGACAGGTTTAAATTCTACCAGAAATATGACCAAACCTGAGTCAAATCGAATGATAATTATATTATTAATAATGAGCAACCAAATTTAATGAAATTATAGGGTAATTCATCATCATCACTACAGCCACGAGAATCCTTTGCAATATTTAAGATATTTCAATATAGTTAAAGAAATTTGAATATAGTTAGTAGAACAATTGTAACACCAGTATTTTACAATGGAAGTAAATGCTTGAAGGAAGCAAGAAAGGAACGAGATAAAATTACCGTACCGCTGCATTAGAACAAAATAAAATATATTAGTTAGTGGCGAATGAGTTCAGAAGAATAAGAAAAGATATTAGGAAAGTAATTTTCTGATAGGATGTACTGTTATAAATGTAGTCTAGTGAGGGTTTTATGAAGTTCTCTATCGTTTAGTAATCTCAAAATACAGATATAGTGACAATTTTATAAGTAAATAGCGTGCTTGTGCATTTGTACTTGCATTTTTACTTCCGTACCTGTACCTACATACATACATACATACATACATACATACATACTTACATGCATATATATAAGCATACATTTGTCTTCTGCACATAAGTACCTACATTTGCAGAGGCGTATAATGTTATGTGAATGTGTAATTATTATTTTATGTGCTTATATGTATGGGCAAACCCATAGAAGCAGACATACACACGCATGTACATGGATATATATGCATACATGTATAAACACACATGTCTGTGGATATGTGTGGACGCGTGTGTGTAGTCGTGTGTATGTTTGTGTGTATGAGTGAGTGTGTGTGAGTGTGTGTGTGTGTAGTCTTATACCTTAAGATGAACTACTTAATAATTTGACTTATCTAATGGCATTATACGAAAACAACTGAATCTGCACTAACTCGAACCATTTTCCCTACTTTCAAAAAGTAATAAACAATTCTTTCATTTATAAACCGGGGAAAAAGTACTTTATATATAAACGCATAAACACATTTTCAATGTCATATATATATATATATATATATATTCCATTCATGACTATATCATTAAAACTTCTTTTTCAATTACCGCCAAATATATATATATATATATATATTAAGATTGTAAATATAAAATATGATGTTTCATTAGGTAAAAAGATTTCCATTGCCAGATCGAGGAGCAATGCCTGTAGAAAACTGCATTATTACTTTGAGAGCACACATTATTATTTATAACACTGTATTTTGTGAATGGCTACAAACCTTTCACTCTATCTATAGAGGTTTTACAATAGTCGATAAATTGCTTGTATTAGTCAACTTCACATTTTAATTCAATAAAGAAGTCAGTCTCGCTAGCTATATTAAAGAAAACAATTATAAAATATTCCGAATAAAAATAGAACAATGAAAGATCACACATGTGACCTCTTGATGCAGATTGGCAATCTTTTTAAGAGAACGTATTACAAAAAAATACCAACAAATTTCTGTAGCCTTTCTAAATTCAATAGAAATGGAATGGCAGAACTTCCGATTTGGATTCACTCTTCAGAAAATAACATTTCATAAAAAACAACGTTCAATATACACGCTTATATTCAAGTCAGTCACCTTACAATTCAAGGCAATGCGAGTCAATCAAACTACAAGATATAGCAGTAAATTTCCCATCAATTATGTCTTAAATAATTCGCAATACGAGGTGGTAACCAAAATTTTGTTTTCTGCTGCGGAGAACCGTTGTCGAAACAGTTGTCATGCTTCAAACAAGTTTACGAGTGGGTTTCTTGATTTTGGAATGTTCAGTTGTGTCTTGAAGACCAACCTCATGCTGGTCGACCGTCGATCACCCGAGAGGCTGAAAACATTACGAAAATGCATAAACTGATATTGGAGGACCGTCACCGAACAGTTGACGAACTTGTTGATATGACACGTGTGTCATAGGGCTCCTGCCAGTGAATTTTGAGTGACGAATTGCGAATGTAAAGAATTGCAGGAAAATTCGTGCTTCGCTTGCTCACAGAAGATCAAAAGCAGTCAAAACTAAATACTAAGTTTGTATCTATTGTCTTTTTCAGTCTGGGTATCACTTCAAAATACATGAAGCTTTGGTAAATATGGTGAAAAAAATTCCGACGATTGAAAGTTGTTGTCTACAATTGCAAGCATGTAGCTGCTATATATCATTGTTACAGCTTTCAGGTGTTGAATAGCAATATCATGTGAGCGTTCTGGCAGGACATTTATTACTTATAAGAGAAATAAGAGTTCCTGAGGCCTAAAATATATCGTGAAAGCTTATAACAAAGTGTGTTCTGCTAAAAACAACCATGACCCATGTGGTTTTGATCAGGGCATTAGGACAGTATACTCCAAGTTACAGAGCTATATCTCCTACAATTGTAAAGATGTATCGTTTTTTTTATCTTTAAAAAAAGTTATGTTTTATGTGTTATTTTGATAATGATAAATTTTGACACAGCACGAATTAAATTAAAATTGGAACTTTCTGTTATCAGTGCTGGGATGACTCTTTTACGGTGCGATTGCTAAAATACCACATTCTGTCGAATACCAAGTTGTTCACCTTGACAAAATCCCTGTTTAGTCTACTTCCGAAACATTTTCCGCTACTTTTACAGATGTGAAGAGATTATGTTCCCAGATAATTGATCGATGAAGATCTTTTATCAAAAGGAAAAACAGAAGCAAACGAGAATTGAAATCTAAGGTAGGGTGATGTATCAGAAGATTGACTTCAAATAACAAACATTACTGGATTTCTTTCTTTACTTTAACGTTGCTGCCATTTTATTAGTTTATATTGTATTCAAATCGGGATGGAATACACTGATACATGGAACTGATCGCAATATTGTAGTAGTGTGTTTTTTCAGATAGGAATGGTAAATACCCTTCAAACAGTCCGATAATTGTAAATTTCAAGCAGTTAATGGTTATCTTCAATGCATTTAAATCGATAATTCCTAGTCAACTATAAATGAGAATGAAATTCCTCTTAAGATTAAGTTTTGGAGCACATTTATTAAGCTATTGGTTAGCAAAATGCAAAAGTGTAAGACACAACATGACAAGAGGAGAATGATATATGACTCGGGATCCACGCAACATCCAGCTTTTTGAAGATAACTTTGAACAGTTGTGTGGTTGAGTTCGTGCATGCGCCTAAGAGTCCTTAATAGATATTGTAATGCTCACCAGTGCAGTGATGGCATTGATGGTATAGACCCTATTGGTGGTAATACGGTTGGTGTTATAATATACTGAATATCCTGCTGTGGTGCGAAGTCATTATAAGGCTATGTTACTTGAGAAGGTGCCATGCAGCTGATCTTAGAAGTGAGTAAACTTGTAGTCATAATAATGTTGGGTTAATTGATATTTTATTAGTGTATCTGTCTTCCTATTATATTACACGTAGTAGTGTAGCTGATGCTGGTGTTAATGAAGTAAATGAAATGATGGTGGTTGTAATGCGACTATGAGAGCTGGTAGCAATAAATTTCACATGTGGAATTACTGACAGTGTTATTTTTCAGATTAGCTCAAAGTCATGTGTGACAGGATAAATATGATCAATGTCATTCCAATCGTACTACCCATCGTTTTTCTTTCTTTTATATTCTATAAAAGATTACCTTATACAATGCTTTCAAAGGTGGAATATTTAACATGCAGTTTCAAAGTGATTAGGCTGCTACTTTTAGTTGCTTGAACAACCACAGAGACGCTAACTCGTCGGGTTGCTCAAGGTGATGTTGGCAGTGCCGGTAGTGGTTGACATTTTGAACGTGATTCTTGGAGTGATCATGTTGCGAAGATATCAATAGAAAATCACGTGTATAAATCCCAAATTGGCTGTACATTACCTTTACAACTTAATATTGATTATTAGGAAGTAGACGACTTAACATCAGTAAATAATCAATTCCTCGTTGCTTGCAATATTAATTTCTCATTTTATCTCTAAGTTATCGTTTATGTATATTACTTTAATTTAATTTGTCATGAGTACCTTTGACTAATGTAAATTTAATCAAGTATTTCTTAATTAATAAATATATTCTACCTTTGATCTTAATTAAGTCTATTGTGTAACGTCTTATGGATGGAAGATTCATATACAAATTTGTCTTATTAAATATAGCAAATATTATTAAATGTAAGAAATAAACTGTAAAGTTTGTTTTTTATTATATTTTTTCTTTAATGCTTAACACTTTTCACATTTCAGAACGAAAATCTGCGATTTTTTAAATTATTTCTCACCTGAATCATTTTCTCTCAATATTTTTGTCTGATATTATTGTTGTATGGGAAAATCTTTTTACAGTTCGCTCACACATACACACAAATACACACAGGCACTCATACAGAAACACACACACTCACACACATGCATATTTGCATACGTTTATATATATATATATATATATATATATATATATATATATATATAGAGAGAGAGAGAGAGAGAGAAATAGAGAGATAGATACACACTCATACGCACACACACATGCGCGCGCATATACACACACACGCACACACGCATACACACATATATATATATATGTATATACACGCACACAGATATTTCAGAAGTAAATAAGCACCATTAGTATTGAAAGATTGATTTGTAGAAAACACAAAATGCAATCTGATACAGCTTTTAAATACTTCATCTATTATTAGCAGACATACCATGCCATGTGCATTTTTTAATTATCTAAACCATTTGGTAATCATACTAATGAATAGTGTAAGCACAGGAAAAATGGTACAACGACGCATGTCTTTTTACTTCCGAGACATCTGCAAATATGTGTGTGTGTGTGTGTGTGTGTGTGTGTGTGTGTGTGTGCGCGCGCATGTGTATGTGTGTGTATGAATGTATAAGTGTATTAGTATATATAGTGCTCCAACATGGCCGCATTCAAATGACTGAAGTAAGTAAACCAAAAAGGTAAATAATATATATATACATATATGTGCAAAGACGACGAGCTCGCAGAAATGCATCGCGGTATTTCGTCTGTCTTTTTGTTCTGAGTTCAAATTCCGCCGACGTCAACTTTGCTTTTCATCGTTTTGGGGTCGACAGATTAAGTATCAGTTGCGTACTGGGGTCGACCTAATCGACTGGCCCCCTCCCCTAAAATTTCGAGCCTTGTGCCTAGAGGAGAAAATTATATATCTATGTGTGTGTGTGTGTGTGTGTGTGTGTGTGTGTGTGTGTGTGTGTGTGTGTGTGTAATTAAGTTTTATTTGTCTAGACGGAAAATCAACATAAATCGCTTAAGACTATTTCATTTACAATAATTTAACTGTTTCCATAACTTTATATTTTATAAAATTAGTGTGAGATAGAGAGGAATGTGAAGCGATGACGCAATAGGTTCGTCTCTAACAAAAAGATTAATATTTCTTCCTTGTTTGTAGAAGGATTATGGCACAAATTTCAAAAGAAATAAATTAATTAATCAAACATCGAATTCAGTTAGTTCTTCAAATAAGTGCGATTTGATTGCATGACACGATAAATGTGCCGAATATCAATGATTGGTAGACTTGTGAATACGCCACTCAAAGTAATAAGAATTGCACAAATTGCTCATTAGGGCAGCATAGCAATATGGACGGGCCGAAATTCAAACTTTATTGGTCCAGTGACGGTGTCATGTGACAGTAAGAATATTTCCTCAGAAAAGTTAAAATATCAGAAATACACTGCTTGCGAGTATGTTTATGACAATATGTTGCGTATCCTTATAAATAGTGCATATAATTCTTTCTTCACCTTTTAAACGTGAAATTGAACAGCATATTGCGATGTAGATTTTAGTGAATGTATTTTTACTACAGCGTCGTCAGCAATAGTTGGTATTCTTTTATATATTTCTCATATATTTTTAATATATTTTTCCACTCAAAATATGTTGTTATTTAGATTTGCTTCATGAGTCTTTACTTAAATTTAAGACGTTTCTGCAGTTGGATTGGTTACACTATGGTTGAACGATTAATGTTATTTGGCTGCTGGTAAATTATCATTGTAACGTACCTGGTTGCCACATGTGAGTCCTTTTGTTTTGCATCGTGCTTTAAAGCTGGTACGTCTCTATAGATATACATATGGTGAATATTCTTGTTTAACGTGATTTCTATAACACAGAATATGCAGCCAATCAGAAACCCTGCTCGACATTCGTAATTCAGGTATGTCTATTCTTTTGGCAGAATATTAGAATCGTTGACATCTATTTTTCCAATAATAATTTTCTTCATTAGTGGAGTAATTTATTCACAGTCCCGAAGTAACTGTACAAATTAAATTCTTCTTTCTGTATCAAAGGGTGTTTCTTTATGTCTGCTTTGGATGTCCTGAAGGAATTAGCATGCATCGTTTGAAGTTAGTTGATTTGTAACGGCTATCAGTTCCGATGTTTTATCCTTTATACATATATATGAATCTATCTATCTATCTATCTATCTATCTATCTGTATGTCTGTCTGTCTGTCTGTTTGTCTGTCTCTCTGTCTGTCTGCCTGTCTGTCTGTCTGTCTGTCCGTCCGTCTGTCTGTTTTTTTGTCTCTCTGCCTGTCTCACTGTCTGTCTGTCTATTTGTCTCTCTTTTCATCTATCAATGTATATCTGTTTGTACGTATCTATTGATATATCTATCTATATATCTGTCTCCCACCTCTCTCTCTCTCTCTCTCTCTCTCTCTCTCTCTCTGTATATATATATATATATATATATATATATATATATATATATATATATATATATATATATGTGTGTATGTATGTATGCCTGTATGTGATCTGTGTTTACGTGTGTGTGTGCGTGTGTGTGTGTGTGTTCGGCGCCCGTGTACGTGTATAATGAGAAAGTGAGGGTAGATATACATAGATGATTTAAACTATATAGCTGAAAGCAAGACAATACGATAGCTAAGTGTCTATCCATCAAAAAGCTTTAAGTTAACAACTGAATGTCAATCCAGGGTACTGGAATAAAAGTGTGTTAATATTACATTACTATATATGTCTAAAGTCTATTAAGCAAACTTATGCCCAGTACACCCCTTATCCTCCTAAGATCTGTTATCGCTGGCGAATATAAAGTAAACATGTAATTTCTATATATAATAATAGCGAAGAAAAATGTATGCCACGTATGTTTGCTTGTGCACTCAAGATGCAAACTCTCATTATCATCCATCATCAATTCTTGGGAGGTATCCATCAGGAAAGATTACAAATGATAGTAAAATCAAGAAAAAGAACCGAAGTATCATTAACAGCAATACGATTGGAACATGTCTTCTATATTACATGATATTTTCCTTTCGGATCTATTCGAAAGGGAAAATAAAATACTGGATAATGAATGCTCGAATTATGCAGTATACCGCGGTATTTTCATTGAAAAAAGTTTGTCTGTAAGACAACAATTTGAGGAAACAATTTACCGAAAGTAATCACAGGAATTTCAGAATAAACGTACAAAGAAAGAGTAAATATAAGAAAATAGAATACTGGATCTTACACGTATATAGACGATGAAGGGGTAGCAAATCAAATTATCTAACAGAAATGGATTTTATCGTATTGGAAAGTATTGAGTCATATTGAAGTACATCCAGTAAAAGGTGAACATAGCATATATTCTCGGAAAATAGCGGGGGTAAAAATGAAGTTAGGGTACTGGATGTGGAAATGTAAGTATAATGAGCGTATAAACACACACACACGTACGCATGCATACACAAAGACATTCACCGGAAAGCACAACTACTCATACAGACGCAGATGTTTCTGTGCTCCGAAACCTGTTATCGGCCTTCCTTAACAGGTGTCCTTAATAGGGACATTCTAACACTCTGAACACAACATTCATAACATAAATTAACTACTACTACTACTACTACTGCTGCTAACAACAACAACAACAACAACAACAGCAATAATAATAATAATAATAGTAATAATAATAATAATTTTATTTATTTGCCACACGGATGAAGGATGAGGAAGACTGTATAAAATATTATTTAATAGTGCTATCTAAACATAAAAATGACGCATGTCTATGTGAAAATGCTTGGGTAGGTATAATGCCTGTAAATGTATGGGCGTACGTATAGATTGTTGCACATCCAGTAAAGTACACATTATTTCCAGTTGTCTAATACATATTTATGAAGCGATTGACGTACTTTTATCAGGATTGGTTGCATATTTTCATATCTCTACATATTGCTAATATCTTGGATAAGTGGGAAATATACTTTCTGCTATTATCCCGGTGATCACAATTTTGCGATCAATTTTCGTGATATTTGTATCATTGAAGTAGATGCGAATATCGAAGCCAATCTCCTCCAGCCAAGCAAGCACATTCTAGCGTTCAAGCCAATTCGCACCTTGGAGTCTGTTTCAAAAACATTAGCATAAAATATTTAAATAATTATGTGATGTATTACTTGAACGATTGCTTCCAGCCACATTAATTACTATACGAATAGGTCATGCCCCAGAAAATCATATACTGGTGGTCAAAAGACAAAATCCGAAAACGTATGTATAAACGAGCGATGAAATGCAGGTGTGTACAAAAGTTTTAATCAAATTATACAATTATTGAGTAACTACCAGAAATTGAATTCGTTATTCAGTACCGAAAGTGAATAGCATGTAAAAGACAATCACAATCATAAAAAAAATTGATAGTTACAATTTGTTAACTCACTCATGATACAGCAATTGAAATTAGTGGTTACACCAAGTACGGAAATTATTTAAAGATTATTATATACCATGTTTATAATAATAACCTGTTATATAAAACAAATCTTATTTCACATGTTAAAATGTAACAAGCATAATGAAGATTACAGAGGAAATATAGAATTCCGGGATAGAATGGCAGTGAATCGTCAACAAGTAATATATCGCAGCAATAAAACAATCTCGTTAGCGATTAGGAATTATGAGAAGCAAATTCATTTGCAAAATACAGAATTTTAGAGCCTATTTACAATGTGTTGATATTACTACAGTTTAGATAGGCCTGACTAAAGAAAGTTTAAAAAATTTTTATTTTAAATCTAATGTTCCAATTGATTGTTATAATGGAGATTGGCCAACGTGATAAGATAATCCATATATATATATACCCCCCCACATATATATATATATATATATATATATATATATATATATATATATATATATATATATATATATATATATATATATATATACAGATAGATAGATAGATAGATAGATAGATAGATAGATAGATAGATGGATAGATAAATTCCACTTTTATGTACATCAGCTTTGTTTTTCCTTCTTTCATTATGATGCCATTGGCAACATTAAATTATTTCACACTTAGTAATTGAGATATTATAAAATATTTATGCATAATTTAGAAAAATTGAAAACACAATATACCTTTTAAAATTAATTTTTACTATTATTGTTTACTTAACTTTCTATTTTTGTATGTTTCTATATGTGTGTGTGCGCGCGTGTATGCATGTATATATATGTATGTATATATATATATATATATATACATATATATATATATATATATATATATATATATATATATATATATATATATATATATATATATATATATATATATATATATATATATATATATATGTATATATACATATATATATATATATATATATATATATATATATATATATATATATATATATATATATATATATATATATACATATATACATATATATATATATATTTATATATATATATGTATGTGTGTGTGAGTGTGTATTTATGTAAGTACGTATTTATATTCGTATGTATGTATGTGTATGTATGCATGAGTGAATATGTATCTTATTATACATGTAAGTATGTATATACGCATATTATATAAATAACAATGCAGCGACACGATAAGAATTAAAGACAAGAACACGGAGATGAATTTATTGTATGATGAAGAATGGTGAATCTTGAAAATAGCAGCTGAAAATATAAAGAAAAAAAATCACCAACCGACAAGAAAACTCAGACTAAAATGCTTTATCATTTGAAATTATCTCATTTTGATTCCTCCATGTATCTGTGAATCTATGTACATATGTATCCTGTACTGCACGTCTGCGAACCTGATAGGATATTTACAATCTTAGTACGCGTACATTTCAATTTATTAAATTCTTTCTGTTATACTGTTAGATTCCAAATTGACATTGTTCACAGCATGTGTATGTGCGTGGTATGTGTGTGCGTGCGTGCGTGTACTATGTGTGTATATATATATATATATATATATATATATATATATATATATATATATATATATATATATATATATATATATACCAGAATGTGTGTCGTTAGGCAGCTGGAAGAAATGTCTTCCTGAGTCTATAAACTCCAGTAGCACTGTGCCGTATAGGACGCCACACTTGGTTCGCAATTATGTTACGATTCCTTATTGGTACTATTTATATCGCGCTCAGATATATATATATATATATATTATTATTATTATTATTATTATTATTATTATTATTATTATTAGTAGTAGTAGTAGTAGTAGTAGTAGTAGTAGTAGTAGTAGTAGTAGTTGTAGTATTGTTGGAGTGTCGTTGATATTGGTGATTGTAGTGGACACAATCTAATGACGTCTACATAAAATAAAAACATTATATCGTTAGATTGGAAGCAGAAGAGCAGTTTTCATTTACTGATTGTTTAAATGTTATTCCATCATCGTCATCATTGTTATCTTCTCGAGCAGCCTCTCCTTTATAACATTCATGTATGAGAATTGGATAATGGCGATTGAAAGTCAGCTTGAAGAAACTCAACAGTGAATTGTTTAATCTGAGATAATTGTAATTGCCTAACTGTAAGATCGAGAGGAGCGCTGATTGGGTTAAGGAAATAAATATGCGAGAAAGACAAGAACTTGTCTAATCTGTGCTATCCTGATTGAGAGAGGCATGCGGGAGAACTATCAGACGTAGCGAAAAAGCTGGGGACTCTGACAGGATAAAGTGTCGTAAGATAATTCCTTGGTGGTTATTTACGCGTAAGTGTTTATAATTTTCTCTTTAGAAAAGTCGCGTTTTCACTGGACCTGCTAGAATAAAAAAAAGATAAATAAATAAAATAAACGCAGCTATATTATATGCACTTTCTTCAACTAAAACCTGCCCTTTTGAGGAGATGATTTTCTGTTTTTGTTTGTGTGTGTGTTTGGTGATGACGCCTTCTATCATATTGGTATTACTCATAAGTACAAGTGTGAAGTGGATTAAGGGGGGATTAATCTTCAGTGTTCAGTAGTATAATTAGGTGTTACGGTTATCGCCTTTTCTATATTTGTTTTCGTTTCACTCTTAACTTTGATATTAGCATTGGTGGATGATATAGCTTTAAACCTTGAATGGCCTTTCTTTGAGATAATTTTGTCTTCGCCCCGACAAATGTATTTTGCGTCGGATTCGTCTTATTTTCGATGCATGCTCTGACTCGGCAACCAAACGTAGATATGTAAGCGTGTAAGATGAGTTTTCACCTGAAGATGAAATAGAGATTGTGGTGGTGGATATAGAATTCTTTTACGCTCTGGCTTGCGTTGCTGGTCTCTATCTATGTCATTGTGCTGTTTTGGGAGCTACTCTCCGCCATTGAGGCTAAGGTTTGTGTAGCTCGATTCTGTCATTACATCTGTTGACGATGCTGGTGCCGTTTTATTAGTTGGAGTGGCTGTTTCATTGCTTCTACCTTAACTCCTCCAGGCAAAGCCTTTTTCAATTAGTCCTCGGGGTCGATGGGGCAGACTGACAAGATTTTTTTTTAGTTATAACTGTTGTACATATTATGAGACTTCTTTACATAGTGTTCCCAAATGTATTGTTCTAGTACTATCGGTACCCGTGAATATTTCACGGAATTAACGGTAAACCGATTGGGTTATTTCTCAAAACTTAATCCCCAAAACTTGAAAGCGTAACCTGTGTTTTGTCTGAATGAGAATATAGTCGCTAATCTCTTACTTATTAAAAAGTGGAGGAAATCGGAATCCAATGATTACTTATTTATTCTTTTATTCTGTTAATTGTGTCTGTAGGTTGACTGAGGACATGATGCCGCACCGCCTTAAAAAGCATGAGCCTCCCCAGCAGAAAATCGATCCCCGGTCTCCCGCGCGACAGGCAGGGATTATACACTTTATATACTCATGCACAATTTTATGGACTTAATACACAACACTCATAAAATAAATATTCACTCATATTTTTTTTTTACCATAAACGAAAAAAATACATATCGCCGTACATATGATACAACCTTTAATTAAATTGCATATATCTGGCACGTAAATAACGGGAACATTTGATGAAATTGCACTTATACGCCAGCGTTAAGTGATAGGTGATATAAAAACTTAGTTCAATTTTTTAATAATGCACTTTTCACTATGCACTACCTCCACAACCACCACCACCACCACAATCATCTCACTACCCCTCTCCTATATGTCCCCTCTCTCTGCTTCCTATCTCTCCCCACTCGCTCTGCCTTTCTCTAACCTCACCTCAAGAAAATCAATCCTCTACTAAAACTATATTTCTAACTCTCTTCCTCTATATCACTAACTTCAACTAAATTTTTTAAACACGTAATAAATATTACGTTCCCCATACCTAAAGGCATGGAAGCTTTTCTCTCTCCTTTTACTTTTCTCCTTTTTTCTCTCTTTCCCTCCAGCTAATCACGTGAATGCATTACAATTACGTTCCCTCGACATCACGTCTTCACGCTTCGCTCTCCCTTTTCTCTTTCCCTTTTTTTCTCTCTCCCGTTTTCCTCTGTCCATCTTTTTTTCTCTCTGTCACTTTTCTTTCTCCTTCTTTTACTCTAATCACGCGAAAGCGTTACCGACGGTCTAAGTAACGGAATGACAAGCAGTATTATAATATTATTATTGTTTGTCAGGCGGTGAGCTGGCATCGTTAGCACGCCGGGCAAAATGCACAATAGCAGTTCATATTCCACCGAGGTCGACTTTGATTTTATCATTTCAAGTTCGATAAAATATATACAAGTTGAGTAGTGGCGTCGATATAATCGACTTGTCCCATCCCCAATCTTGGTGGCATTATGCCAAAATTTGAAATTATCATCGTCGTTGTTTGTAATGGTGTTTTGTAGTTGTTCTTTCTTATAGTTGAAATTTTCATGTTGTAAATTTGCTCTTTAAGAACAATAGTTGCCTACTCTCAAGGGTCGCTAAATTAGAGATAAAATAATAACTCGCTAACATTCTCTGCAGCACTAATTCTTAATATTTCAATCTTCTGCTCCTTTCCGTCAAATATTATAAATGTGTAAGAATGCGCCCTCATCTTAAATGGAGAACATGTGTTACAAAAGTTTGATACAAAAATAAATAGATCTCGACACTTTAAATGGCACGTAGATGATGAAGAGCAATTACACGTACATACAACTGGGGATGTTGTTCTTCAAAATGATCATCAATTGTTAAGCAAACAAAACCTCAAATTAAATAATATTTATGGACAAACATAATACTGACTTGAAACAAGCATGATTTCCAAAATGTAGATAATAATAATAATAATAATAATAATAATAATAATAATAATAATAATAATAATAATAATAATAATAATAATAACAATAGAATCATTTGAACAGAGTAAAAATCTTGAGCAGTAACATGGAACTAATAGGAGCTGCAATAAGATGGAGCACTTGTAGAAAACAACACTGCTTGGAACTGCTTGAATACTCTGGATGGTGCTCGAAAAATAAGGAGTGTTACAGCTTACACCGTAGTATATTTCCAAAAATAGTAATAATAATGATAATAATAATAATAATAATAATAATAATAATAATAATAATAATAATAATAAATACCCAGATGCAGTAAATGCCCAGATGCAGTACCAGGCAGTGGCTCTCATGGCTTCTGATCTTAACTGATTGGAAGTGTTATCATGTACGTTGTTTTGTCTTGGTATAAAAGATGGGCTACAGTAAATATTCTGCTTAATACCACAGATTTGCTTGTCGGTTGTTTGACCTTAACCAGTTGAGCATGTTCTTTTGTGGCTGACGCTATATGCATCTCTGATCATGAGCAGAAGTAGTGGGGCAGCATCAGAGCCATGTGTTGAATTCATTGGAGTTTGAATAATTCCCTTTTGGAAACATGGGTGTTTTGCTCAACATCCTTAAACAAACCTTATTTAGGGACCTTTTGAGCGGATGGGCTACTTGACCTGAAGAAAATTCTAACTGGTCCCCACCTGCGAGATCATGCGCTTTTTATCTTGATATGATGTCGCGTACATATGGTCGTGATGCATGTGCCTGGTGTACCTTTATCAGACTATATATATATATATATATATATATATATATATATATATATATATATATATATATATATATATATATATATATATATAAGAGAGAGAGAGAGAGAGAGAGAGAGAGAGAAAGAGATATAGATAGATATCTATCTATCTATCTATCTATCTATCTATCTATCAATTGTCTATATCTGTATATATATATATATATATATATATATATATATATATATATATATATATATATCCACACTCTCTCACACACACACACTCACACACACACATGTATATATTGAATGTAATTCAGTATATATATGTATCTATATACACGTCGTCTGTGAATGGCGTATGATTTGGTTTTCTATTCGGTGAGAGAATTTCTAGAGGTTTCGCTTGTAAGATTTGCATATTTTAGTGAGGAGCAATATCCCATCTTGGGTTGCATATTGAACCACGCCGTGTCTGTCATTCGGGTAATGAGATGTTGCTTTAGTTGCGGTTGTACATATCGTTCGTATTTTAAAACGTGATCCATATTTCTGGTAGTACGCTTTTCTTGTTTCTCTGCTGCAGTTTTCTTTTATATTTTTCTTCTCCTCCTTTGCTCAGTGCAAACAGTAAATACACACTTATATATGCATGAGTACGCATGCAGAAATATGCTATGTATATCTCTGTGTGCGTGTATGGGCAGCAGCATTTGTGTGTGCGTGTTTGCTTGTTTATGTGCAGATGTATATGCATGCGTATGGGTGTATGCGCAAGTGTGTGTAAGAGAGAGAGAGAGAGAGGAATGGAGGGAGAGGGTGAGTATAGATTATGGGCATCTCTTTGTTTAGTATATATAAACAGCGCGTCTCTGTATAGTGTACAATGCATACCGAATTCCAAAAACATGTTGTAAGGAGATTTGATTGACTGATCCACGTTGTTTGGTTCACGGAGATAATGAATGTAAAAGAAAGACACTCATAATTGTGTACACATATTGTGTAGTTTAAAATACAGCGCAGAATAAAATATATCTTCTTTAGTGCAATTTAGCATTGAGTAAACTCGTGTGCTCCTGTATGTGATAAAGTATACTAAGTGATATAAATTCGTTATATATGGAAATCTCTCCTCTCCCTTTCTTTAAACACTTATCAATAGTTTATAAAATATGCCGCTCCGAGGAAATTTTACATTCTACATAAGATCCCAAGACAGGATTGAAAATATACCGGTTGATATAACATTTTTTGTCCGCGAAGATATATTAAAAGAAAAAGTTTTCTGCATTATTCCATGCGTAGGGTATTGCTTAAATATATATTAAATACACATTGTATTACAGTATGACAAATTCGACCACACAAATTTAAATATATAATATGTATTAGTGATGGAAGCAGTATTAATACCAAAAGCTAATCTTTATATCTAACTAAACATGGATGTCTTGCTAGAAGACCTAATACTGCGTTATTAGCCTTGAAGGAACTTCTGTTATAGATACTTGGTGCATAAAAGCACACAAATATATCATAGCAAACGAGAATCTTATGTCGGGGGCGCTGGAATTGCCGTCTCACGTGATTTCAATCTATTGGATATCATCAGTGGGAGGCGTCCAGTCACCGCATGCCAGTCAAATCTCACTGCTACGAGATATAGAATATTAGCATCTTTTCAGACATTGATTTCGTAAAAAACTTGCATGCTTACTAAAATTAATTATTAGCAACAGAAGCAACATCTGTACCAAAACGAAATCTATATATTTAGCTTAACTTGGATATCTTCTTAGAAAACCGAATACTGCGTTATTAGATTTAAGAGATCCTATCATATAGGCACTTGATACATAAAAACACAAATACCCCCTGCTGATGATTTCCAGTTGAATGAAATCACATGCTATGTCCATAATAGCCTTCACGTCTGCGATGACCAATTTGTGTGGTTTTATAGCCCAAGTGCCTATATTCTTTTATTTTTTTATTCTTTGACTGCAGCCATGCTGGAGCACCGCCTTTAGTCGAGTATATAATATACGCAGGCATAAATATGTGTCTGTCTGTATATACATATGTATGTATTCATGTACAATACGCGCGCGCGCGCGCGCATACCCAAACACACACACGCGCATACCCAAACACACACACGCGCACACAAATAGACAATACACGCATAAGCACGCGCACCCCACTGTATGTAAGTAATACTTATCCCCACGTAAATATGGCTGTTTCGTGAGAACAGACGTTACTGCTATCTCTAACCCTAGGAGGACGCCTCCGCCAGCTGGCTATTCGATAAAATCTGCACCCGATAAAATCAGTAACTGTGTCAATTGTTCTCGATATATTGTAGGCAGGAGGGAACTACTGCTATCTCTAGTGGACCTGTATCTACCACTGAGGATGCAAAGAGGTCGAAACCTTATACTCTGGTAGTCTCGTGGCTGGAAGATGGTAGCGATTCACTCCCATGACACCAATATATATCAGATGCATATTTACTGAATAACCGGCTGGAGGAGGCGTGATCTGGGGCTGAAATAGCAGTAACGTCAGTTCCTATGGAACAGCCATGTTTAAGTGGCGATAAGCATTACCTCTCAGTACAGTTAGTGCTTCCATCTCTTAGAGAAATTTTCTAACTAGCTAATGTGCTTATATATATATATATATATATATATATATATATATATATATATATATATATATATATATATATATATATATATATATATATATATATATTATAAACTTAGAGATTATAAGCGATCACCGCGCAATAACTAAAGTAAATAGATTAATAATGGGGCATATAAGCCCTCGACGATAAAAAGTAATTTTCCACGTACTTTTTTCCGTCGAGGACTTATATGCTCTATTATTAGACTATTTTCTTTAGTCATTGCACGGTGATCTCTTATAAGTTTTAAGCTTATAAAATACTGCTATTATTATTTACAGAATTGTAAAATTCGACGCTGTGCGCGCGCGTGTGTGCGTGTGTGTACACACGCACACACACACATACTGACACACGGAAATACAGATATATAGATCTATATGTATCTGACTGTTTGTTTCTGTTTTTGAGTGGTTAAAATACAGTCCATCCAATTTATTTCTACTAAACGCTGTTGTGCATTTGATATTCTAGTTGAGTATTGGTTGTCTACACTGTCTTCCTTTGCTGCCACAGCCAATAGATTTGAATAAGTATTGATGGTGTTTTAAATCAAAGCTGTGCTGGACTATAAGTGGAAGAAGGCTAATTAGGTGTATGGGTCGGACACTGCCTTATTAGCAGGATTCGAGTGGATAACGAGACAATATGATGAGAAATATGACGAAGAGCTGGGCGGTAAAAATCGCAGATGAATGTGTTTAAAAGGTGGAAGTAGCAGTCGTTATAGAAAGAATTATGTTGTGTCATAGCTGGTGGGGGATAATGTTCTTCTTGTTTTTGATGTAGGTGGTGTTGGTGGTATTGTTGCTTAGGTTAACTGTGGCAGTGATGGTAATGTTGATGATTATGATGTTCCGAAGTTGGAGTTGATGTCACTGGTGGTGGTGTTGTATGTGCTGCTCTCTGTGATGGTGGTCGTAATGCTGTTTATGATGGTGGTGGTAATACATTTACAGATGGCAAGTAGCAGCGCTATCTGTAATTATGGTGGTTCCTTTGGTAATAGTTGTCTGTGTTTGTGGTTGTAGATGTTGCAGTGGTAGTCGTATGTGGTGGTAGAGTGTAGTTGTGGTATACGTAATGGTGGTTGAGGCGGTAGTGCCAATAATAATGGCGGTAGTGTTGATAATATTAGAGTTGTACTTGTAGTGATGGCGGTCTTGACTGTGGTCGTGGCGGTAGTGTTAATCACAAGTAGACGGGAGTGTTGATAGTC
Organism: Octopus bimaculoides; assembly: GCF_046866305.1. NCBI lineage: Eukaryota > Metazoa > Mollusca > Cephalopoda > Octopoda > Octopodidae > Octopus > Octopus bimaculoides. Next base: position 59,330,666 of record NC_142932.1, on the reverse strand, counting down.
ATCCTGGCACGGTAGCGACGATGTCTGCTGAAGGTCTTAGAAAAAGAGTGGTGTATTCGTTTCTGCGTGTGTGCGTACATGTGTGCGTGTGTGCGTACATGTGTGCGTGTGTGCATGTGCGTGTATGTTTGTTTCAGTCTTTGCATGTGTTTATATGTGTTTTGGCTTTGACATATTACATTGTCACATCTTAATTAACCAAAGAAACAGTCTGAAGGGGGAAGAAAAACAGGGAAAGTGAGAAACTCAACATGAACCGGGAAAATGAATTGGGATTCTGGCCTAATGACGTCATCATTAACTATGTCTTTGGCAAACTAGGAGAATATGGCTGGGTATGGGATGTACTCATGCAGGGAATCACGTGTAGGTGATGTGATTTTGACTGGGTGAGGCTAACAGTTTTCAGAAAGTGGGTATGGGCTGCAATAGATTTGTTCCTTCGCCCAGTAAGGCCATTGGAATGTTATAGCAGTCACTGGTGACTGATAGCTGAGATTTTCACATATCCCATTTCAGGGCACGTTGCCTTCCTTCCTTTTCGGACAAAGCACGTGCTTACGTATGCATGCAAGCTTGAATAATATCTGAAACATGCCAAACTTGAACGCACACAAACAAAGAAACAAACAAGTAATCAAACACAGAAAACCCAGCGAAACAAGAAAAAGAAAATTAAAAGTCAACAAAAGACAAACAATAGCAAAAGTGAAGGAAATGACATTGCACAAAAGCCCACACAACAATACCACAAAATAATAACGACAAAAACAACAATAATAGGTTTTTCCTAATTTTGGGAAAGAATAAAAAGAAAACAATGGTATTCATAGAGGCATCCATGGACATATGAAATATACTTATTCCAATACATGTTTCTTTATTTCTTCTCTTTTTCGTATAATGCATTTTGCATGTGTAACGGCATTGGGGTTCTAAATGTTTGTAGGAGTGTTTGTCACTTCATTTCTATAGGTATATGTGTCTGTGTGTGTGTGTGTGTATATATATATATATATATATATATATATATATATATATATATATATATATATATATATATATATATATATTTAAAATGCAGAGATGCCTATAATAGGACATCTAACCCGCTAGAAATAGCAGCAAAAGACTACATACCACAAAATTAGGGATAATTTCGAAATGGTATGAAAAATAAATTTTATTTTTCATTCCCTTTCCAAATTATCCCTAATTTTGTGGTATGTAGTCTTTTGCTGCTATTTCTAGCGGGTTAGATGTCCTATTATAGGCATCTCTACATTTTCAATGAATAATACATAGTCTATTGACTGTTTTTTACTCTCACTAGACCACTGGTGGTAAATAAAATTTCTAAAATTTTTTTTGCTACCCTTTAATTTATTAATAATGATAAATTTTGTTTTGGCTAATTTCTGAAAGAAAATCGGCATTTTTGTATTTGCTGCCGATTAGGTAAACCGCAAATACGCGGTAAATTTTGAAAAAAATAGACATAGAAACACGAACCATGCTCCTTATTGACTCGTGCTTCATATGTTGTCTGGTCATTTTCTGCTGATGATAGTCCGACCTTCTAAGATATATAATTTTTATCTTACGAAAATTGACTTCAAACCATGGTACAGAATATAGATTGGTAAAAGTTTTTATTTTTCATTCCCTTTCGAAATTATCCCTAATTTTATGGTATGTAGTCATTTGCTGCTATTTCTAGCGGGTTAGATGTCCTATTATAGGCATCTCTGCATTTTAAATGAATAATACATAGTCTATTGATTGTTTTTTTACTCTCGCTAGACCACTGGTGGTAAATAAAATTTTTAAAAAATGTTTTGCTACCCTATAATTTATTAATATATATATATATATATATATATATATATATATATATATATATATATATATATATATATATATATATATATATTTACATAAATATATGTATACATATGTTTTTGCATGTATATATTATATATGTATTCATGCATATGTGTGTGTGTATGCATATATATATATATACTATATATTATATATATACATATATATATATATACGTGAGTATGAATGTGTGTGTTTGTGTGTGTGTATATATATATATATATATATATATATATATATATATCAACATGCAGACATGCAAACCCACAGGAGTGCATACTATCATGCACACAACTTTCTATCGATGTAAAAGGATATTGATGTTGGCGGATAGTTTGTTGTCAACACTAAGTTTCGACTTAATTCAACAACAGAATTTATACTCAGCAAATTAGCGTCATGCGTCTGAGTATCCCACTGACATACGTAACCTGAAGGGTTATATTGTCTACTTAAATAATAACAGTGAACCACTAGAAGACAGTTGGGCATTTTAAATACAGACATGAACTATAGAGAAAGAGGAAGGGTGGCACCGATCCCTCTACTGGGCTGGTAATTTCATCGATCAAACGATTCGAGATATGAATCCCTCGGGCATAGTGCTTGATAGGATACTGCAAGTCACTTTTACTGAAGTGATAATAATTCTACCATTACGGCATTACGAAGGCCAGCATATATATATATATATATATATATATATATATATATATATATATATATATATATATACGTACACATGCACTCACATATAGACAAATATATATATATATATATATATATATATATATATATATATATATATATATATATATATATATATATATATATATATATATAT
>NC_142932.1:59257938-59322938 GCF_046866305.1 Octopus bimaculoides | reverse complement strand
GAGGAGGGAGCAAATTCAATATCAAAAAATGAACAGCTGTAAAAACTGCAGATAAAATGAAGGCCGCTCTGTGCAGAATTCACAGACGCTGTTGTTAAAAATATGGCGCCATCAATTCTTCGATCCAGACTTTTATATTACCGGTGTTCTAATAACAACAATCTTCCTAATTTACGAAAACAATCAGTGTCCATATCCTTCCTCACCATAAAATCTTTCTCTGTCGCTTCGCTCTGCTAGACTGTGCCTTTGAATAATTTAATTACAGTCGTGTAGCTTCATAAACATCGATAGCAGAATTGGAGTTGTTATCAAATCATTAATTAGTTAACTGGCTAATTAATTAATTGATGTACTCGGTGAAATGCGTTGTTTATATCGATTATGTGTGTATTAGCAATACATCTGGCACGCTTACTTCTCTAAATGATGTCATATTGCATATGAATCATATACCCAATAATATTTTACAAACCTATTTCTTTTTAAATGCGTTCCACTCGGCTGCTATTATAAGAAATTTATGGTTTGCATTCATGACAACTAATTGCCGACATGACTTACAATGTTTTCATTTATTTTTATTCCTCGTCTGATTGCTTTTAAACATCTATTCTGACTGATGTTATTGCAGTTGTTATTACTGCTATTGCTTTCATTGTTTACCCCCGCAACAATCCCGATCGAGAGAAATCTCATGATCCAATGCATTCCAGTCATCAATATTACATTATTCTATCTATGCGTAATGTATCTAGGAATACACTACCCAATGTAACTTTTATACGACTTCTAACGAAGTTAAGGACGACAACAAACCCCCACCACTTTGTGATATTTTATAGATAATGCGAAGATTTTACTACTATTTCTAGCATTTCTGATGATCATTTCGGTTCACAAGGAATATTTGTCAGTCTATTTTTTTCTTTTTTTGTTTTTTTTTTTGCTATAAGCCAGAGCTGATACCTTATCAAATGGATTTAAGATTAATGACCTCTTCCTCCTTGCGTCTCTCTCCCTCTCTCTCACTCCCTCTCTTTCTCTCTCCCTCTCTCTCTCTCCCTCTCTCTCTCTCTCTCTCTCTTATGATGCAGTAACATCCCTCTCTCTTATAGACAGTAACAATGTGCTTTTGAGCGTATTTGGTTGCTGTTTCTAGCAGGTACAACGATCGGGGAGAGTTTTTATCTGTTGTGTAGCATTTGTTCAGTGTTGTTGTTCTTGTAGCTATTGTTATCAATTCGTATGAGTCGTATTTGAAAACAGCAGCAGTGACAGCAGCAAGGGTACTAGTACTGGAATCGGAAGTAGCAGCTGTAGCTGCTGACGGTGTCTCTGGTAGCAGCACCAGCAGCAGGAGTTCAGTTGCAGCACCATCACTAGTATTTCTATTGTTATTACGACTGAACAGGAGCAGCAGTAGTAGTAGCTCCTACTGCAATAGTGATTGTTATAGCTACAGCAACAACAATAGCAATAGAAGGAAAAGTATCATCATCATCAGCAGCAGCAGCAGCAGCAGCAGCAGCAGCAGCAGTAGTAGTAGTAGTAATAGTAGTGGTGGTGGTGATGGTGGTGACGGCAGCGGCGGCGGTGGTAGTAGTAGTCGTAGTAGCAACAGCAGCAGCAATGGCTGTACCATTAGAAGACACAGCAACTTATCAGCAATATCAGTAATATTATCAGTAGTAGCTGCGGAATAGCAGTAGCAGTAGAATCATAGCAGCAATAGCAGTTGCATGACGGCTGCTACTCGAGATATATACTATATTCATTGTAAGCTCTTTCGATGTGATAATCGCAAAGACAGTTAATGTACTACTACTACTACTACTACTACTACTACTATGTTGTTTAGTCTCCAGTTAGGTGTGATCGAGCAGACCCTATGGAGATAGCTTTCCAGTTGTGACCATCCTGAGAATTTATGGGTGATGACAAAGGATATATCATCTATTATGATAAATTATCATTGAAAATGGTTGGGTACAGGCTGAGGGAGATTTCGTATTTATTTCTTGTAGTTCTAATGACCACGTAGAGGCTGTGTTCGGTCAGCGTTGTTAATGTTGTTGATGGCCGATTTAAAACAGTAGTGGTAGTAGTAGTAGTAGTAGTATTAGTAGTAGTAGTAGTAGTAGTAGTAGTAGTAGTAGTAGTAGTAGTAGTAGTGGTGGTGGTGGTGGTGTTGGTGGTGGTGGTGGTGGTGGTGGTAGTTGTTGTTAACCCACTACAAATTAAAAGTAAGTAGGAGCAGATGTGACTGTTGTTAGAAGCTTGCTTCCCAACCACATATTTCGGGTTCAGTCCCACTGCATGGCACCTGGACAAGTGTCTTTTATTATAGTCTCGGCCCGACTAGAGCCTTGTGACTGGATTTGGTACACGGAAACTGAGAAAAACCCATCGTATACACACACACACACACACACACACACACACACACACACACACACACATATATACATACATATGTGTGTGTGTGTGTGTGTGTGTGTCCATATCTGTGTTTGTGTCCCACTACCGCTTGACGATCGGTGTTGGTGTGTTTGCGACCCCAGTGACATAGCGGTTCGGTAAAATACAACTGATAAAATAAGTACCAGGCTTAACAAAATAAAGGAAAAGGTAATGAAGTCGATTAATTCGACTAAAACTTCCTCAAGGCGGTGCCCCAGCATGACTGTAGTGAAATGCCAAGTGAAAGATAAAAGGCCTATGATAAAAGCAGTGACGTCCTAAAGAATGGGACACTAGGTATTGGCTCCCAGGCTCACGGGTTTAGGGCTGTGATATCTTCTCATTCACTTATTTTTGGGGTTTCTTTTTCAGACGATAGTGTTATTTGAGGGAAAAGAGTTGGAATTTCTAGCAGGTCGATGACATTCTTTTCCTTATTGCTGTTGCTGCTTGAAATGTATTGTTGTTATTCTCCTATGTAGCAGTGCCGCTTCTTCTGCTGGTGTCGGTTGTGGTGTTTCTTGGTTTTTGTTGATGGTAGAGGAGGTGATGGTTTTGCTGGAAGTAGCAATGATGGTGATGACGGTGGCAGTGATGGAAGAGTTTAGAGGTTAGAGGTCAGAGGTTGTAGAAATGGCAGCAGCAGTTGCGACGTTTGTTGTAGATGTTTGAGGATTGGCGTTGGTGACGGCTGTTGGTTGGTGGTTGTGTATTTATAGCTGTGATATTGTTTATGCCTCTCACAATGACCACGGTTGTGAGATATGGATAGCACTGGTTGAAACCGGTATCACCCTGATCAGCAAACTACGATCAGAGAGTCTCCAGTCATGACCCACCAGCCTTATTTTCAATATTCAGGCTTGTGTCTACAGCTTCTACATGTTGCTTAGAACAAAAATCAAACACTTTCCAGTCTGACCCATCCACACTTTATAGTTATATAATTCAATGTGTTCTTTCTGTTTTAAAGAAACCAATGTGTAATTTGACGGAACATCGGCTGTTATTTCAGGAAACCCAAGTGACCTCATAGAAGCTCTTTCTTAGGCTTGTGGTTAGTTTCACAAGCATCATATGAGATATAATATAGTTGTAGACTGCTTCAGCGGCAACAACAGCATCAGTAGCGGGAAAAGAAGTTGCAACGGCAGCAGCAGCAGTAGTGGCGGCATCGTCAGTGGTGATAATGAAAGTGGTGATGATGGTAGTAATGGTTGGGGCGATGGTGGTGGTGGTAGAAGTAGTAGTAGTAGTAGTAGTAGTAGTAGTAGTAGTAGTGGTGGTGGTGGTGGGGGGTAGTAGTAGTGGTGGTGGTGGGGGGTAGTAGTAGTGGTGACGGTGGTGGTGGTGGTAGTAGTAGTAGTAGTAATAGTAGTAGTAGTAGTAGTAGTGGTAGTAGTAGTAGTAGTAGTAGTAGTAGTAGTAGTAGTAGTAGTAGTAGTAGTAGTAGTAGTAGTATAAAATATGTTTTGTTGACGTTAGCAACATGCTGCTGTTGTTCTTGGTAGTGGTGTTGGAATAAGTGGTGGTGGAGGTCGTCATCGTCGTCGCCGTCGCGTGGAGGAGGAGGAGGAGGTGTTGCTACTGCTGTTGCCGACATTAGACTAACGTAAGAATGGCCGAGTGATTAAGAAGTTCTGTTTGAAATGACGAGGTCCCGAGTTCCCTCTAACTATTAGCCAAGGATTGTTAACAGCCTCATTTTAGCAGGTTGAAATTAAAGTTGGCTAGAGGAAAACTGAGTAAAGCCCGTTAATTCGATTGAAACTGAAATGTGAAAAGCCAACCGTTTCAAACTACCCCTGGGTTGTGTTCAGCGTGTCAACGTCTGTAGAATATTCAGTCACATGTTTAATAAATTGATTTCAAATTTTGGTACAGGGCCAGCGATTTCAGGGGAGGGGCTAGTAGATTACACCGAGCACCAGTACTTAACTGGTACTTATTTCATCGACCCCGAAATGCATGTAAAGCAAAGTCGTTCTCGGCAGAATTTGAACTCAGGACATACAGACGTGTGGAATGCTGCTAAGTAATTTGCCCGGAATGGTAACGATTCTGCCAGCTCACCGTTTTACTAACATACTAATATATTGAGTTGGCAAGCACACCGGACGAAATGCTTAGAGGCATTTAGTCCATATTCACTTTCTGAGTTCACATTTCGCTGAGGTCCTTTCATCCTTCTTGGGAAGATAAAAGAAAAAAAAGTATCAGTGGTGTAAGAGGGTCGATATAATCGACTTACCCGTCTCCCAAAAATTCTCGCCTTGTACCAAAATTTGAAATCAATATACTGAACTGGCAGTTTAGTTCAAAGAAAAACAGAAAACGCTCACCGTAACAACCGGCGAAGAACCATTTGTTTTAGTTATTTTATTTATTCATTACTCATTTATTTATTTCGATTTTGTTCGGTCACGTGTAGTAACGAATATATATTTTGATTCATTTTCTGATCGCTTTAAAATTAGGCGCTTTAAAAAATTGGATTGGGTACCTTCAGTAATAGCACTGCTGGATCAGGGTGACCTGGGACTAAATAACAACAAGGGGACCCATAACATGCAAGTTCTGTCGCTTCTACATTAGTTTCACCACAATTACTAACACATTTTATAACGCCATCACTCCAATCACCACTAAACCAGCAAGTCTATTGTTAGAACTACCCCGGGTATTGACATATCAGCCCTCACTACAAATATCACTGCCTTCAGCATAACCATCACCATCACCACTACCATCATCATCAACATCATCACCACCAACATATTACCCAACAATAACATCATGGCTGTATCATTCCTCGCCATCACCCTCTCCATCACCACCAACAATGCTAGCGTCCCTACAACCAACATCAACATCGCATTACGCTGTCCATGCCACTGTACAGGTCATGTGACATCAACCGTCACCAACATCACCAAAGTCAGCAAATATTACATCAACGTCACACCCTCCCCTTCTACCCCACCGTAATCCTTACCGGTAACACCTTTCACCCCACCACTATCGTCCCTATAAGGAAGATTATCCCCTCATCAGCCATCACCATGGTCACCACCACAACCATTATTCCCGACTTGAACGCCCCCTTCACCAATCAGCCTCCCCTACCACAACTGTTCCCATTAACCGTCACCGACTTCACCACTATGATAACGAATACCATTCATCGTGTCTTATCAGAAAGGTCAGCTCTGGTTAGACCTCGGTGCAGGAGTGCAAGGGATGCGGGAGTGCAGGAGCGCAGAAGTGCAAGTGTAGCTAGTCTTCAATACATATGACTCATTATTTGGAATACCGTCTAAGGAAACCTAGGAAATACGTTTCATATGTGTATCTGTTCAGATTTATATCAGCAGTCAAACAAAAGCACTAATAGATACACACGTGTACACAGGCATAAATGCACACACAAAAAAAGGCACACATGCACACACACACACGCATGCATACGCACATACAGGCACACACATGCTCCAGTTTTTTACACATATGCAACATATATTCTCTAAAGGTTAGGTATGTGCAAAGTAAAATTAGATCCATGTCACGTGTTTGATAGCTTGTGTGTACGAGTGTGTGTGTGTGTGTGTGTGTGTGTTGTGCGCGTGTGTGAGTGTGCGTGTGTGTCTGTTTACGTGTCTGTGGACGCGTTTGGGTGCATGCACGCGCATACGCATGTATTTTTATACGCTACCTTTCTTCTTCCATTTCTTTGATTTCTTCCTATAACGATGAATTAAGTTAAAAGGTAATGCACTGAATGTCACATGTGACATTCAGATGCAGGAAATCGACTCTCAGTTGGAGAAATTAAACAAAAGCTGATGGTAAATGAAGGATTATAATATCATGAAATTAATTTACGTACTTATAGGGCAATTTTGTTTCCTTTTTTTTTTTTTTTAAGTAGGCAAAATGAAAACATGTTTCATTAGTCGGGGAACTCTTCCGCGAATTATATAAATTCGAACCAGGTTATTTATGTGACAAATATTTTTACATATAGAAAACTTTTTGCAAAGGTTTGTTAAAAACAGTATTTTGCAGTAATTAGCAATAATTCGTCTGCGTGCTTTCCTTTTTACAGCATTCTCATTGTTCGTAATTATAAAGAGGATGATTATGGTTTAAGCCCTCACATCTGCGTTAAATCTCTTGTTGTAGACCATTATTATATGGGGAATCCTCTGTTTCTTTGAATATTACACTATCGTTTGTTGAGACGTATCCTTTGAATAGGAGGTGCTTTTTGTATTGATCTAGTCCCTAAAATCCTAGCCTAGGGGTTGTTTTGTTTCCTTTTGAGGTCATTATCTGATATATGTACATATACACTTTTTCGGCTGGGAATTCATAAGATTGGCCTAACTTTATGTGTAAGTAAACCTCAACACGGCTGAGATGCAATTGTAGTTAAGTCATAGAAAATGTAGTAAACTGATTCTTCATCATATCCACATACTCCGCAAATGTCATGATCTGCTTTATTCTGTTTTGAGCGAACTACTTTGGGATGAATTTATTCGGTTCTCAATCAATAATTTTGTATTCTCGAATTTGAATCTTGAGCTTCTCAGCATGCATTCCAAATGTTTATAGTTTTATTCCGATATACTAAAAACTTCTACTTATTGCCCACACGGACGCTTCTCTTTCCTCCTTTCCCTTATGACATTGAATAGCCCCCATTCCTCTTTACATTTTAGACATTATATTTACTAGGCTGGGTCGTTGGTCTGCTGTTTTGTATGAGATGTCATCCGAGAAACGATTTGTATCCATTTCTGTTAGTTTTCCATTATTCATGACATATTGTTGCATTTCTACAGTGAATAATTTATAAACATATTAATGTTACACGTGGTAAGTGTAATCTTTCGATGACTGATTTTGGGTAGTGCATTCTAAATGTCGTCGCATATTTGTTTTCTTTTTCCTTTGTTTCTATGAAATTCTGAATATTAGGAGGTTACCTTGGGTTGCGTCAACTAGATAGTTATTTTATTTATTTATTTATTTACACTTTTTGCATTTAGCTCTATTTTATATATTGATATAATGCGTTTATAATTCTACTTCCTGACTTTTACTTCTATTTGTATGTCTGCATTTGTTATAAATCTTTAACTAAGTTTCTTTTTATAAATATTAATATTCTTAATGTTGGTTTCAAATTTTGGCACAAGGCCAGAAGGTTCGACGGAAAGGGACGTAAGTCGATTACATCGATCCCATTGCTCAACTGGTACTATTTTATCGACTCCGAAGGGATGAAACGCAAATTCGACTTCGGCAGTATTAGAAATCAGTACATAAAAACAGACGAAATTCCGCAATGAATTTCGTCTAACTTTTTTGTTAACGTGAGTCTCAGATGAAATTGACGCCTCCTTCAAATGAATTGTAAATGCGTATAACATTGTTCCTAGTTGGTAAAGAGAATAAACACTGTGCGTGCTGCATCAACGCCAGTAATGTTACAGACTTCGAAATCGTCGACAGCACATAGAAGCCTATAGCGAGTCCAATAGAACGGTTATGCAAAATGACCAAGATTTTTCAAAAACATTTCAATAGCTCCTATTTTGATGTTGTTTATGCGAAATGATACGTCACTGATCTTGAAACAACTAAAAAATTTCGGGTACATACAGAGCTACTTGAACATCATCGGTAATGGAATCAATGCTTTTAAATATAATAGTATCTTCTAGAAGTTTGTTATAATATCACTGTTAACTTTATACAATTCTCCATTTTTCGCTGTAAAATGATCCTTGAAAATTGCCTTTAAACATTCTGGAAATTGCTTTAATACAGATGAAGAATTAAGACTTTCTTAGTGTTAAGATTTAAATGAAGTTGAATCTCAGTAATATTTACATATAATTTATTAACATCATGAAGAATAATTCCTTTACCAAACTGCTAAAACCTTTTACTATGGTGTCCAAGCTGATCATGGCACATGGTAATATTATTATTACGACAATGTAGAACTATCATATTATTATTTGGAGGGCAAAGTTTGCGAAAGTTCCAAATATAAGTTTTTAAATATGCATTAATGATGGCGGGCTGCTGTGCACTTTGTATTACCGCAAGAATCTGTTGAAAATTTCGCTCTAAAAACCTATTGAAACATATTTCCTAGGTTTCCTTAGACGGTATTCCAAACAATGGATCATATGTATTGAAAATTAGCTACACTTGCACTTCTGCGTTCCTGCACTCCCACATACCCTACACTCCTGCACCGAGGTCTAGCCAGAGCTGATCTTTCTGATCAATTCACCAACGAATAATGATTCCTTGGTCATCATATCCTGAGTCTTCGATCTAGGAAAACAAATTAGTAATAGTGGCACATAGATGATTTGTCTTAAGTTACCCATTGAACATATTAAAATAAAAGCTCAGTAGCATACAGTGATATTATTTTCCAATTTGAACTTAAAGTTGTAGGTATTCGGAAATAGAATCTTGTGTGAGAAGTGCGTTCCGACATCAACAAAGTTGTAATGCTGGAAAACATTGTAGCAAGTTGCTCCTACGTGCATATGATTGCAAAATTTATCAAAAAAGTTTTACCTGTACCGGTTGATTCACAGATAAATTTGAATCCACCTTCATTACAAACTATTTTACTTTTAAGGAACTCAAATCGGATCCTTTTCGTCGTCAGTTAGCAAGTGGGTATGCTAATTTAAATATAGTTTCTGCATCAAAATTTATGTCATCTTTATGAGTTGAGACGTTAATGTGTGTTAGACCATTGTTAGCAGCGGGGAAACCGAACGAAATGTTACTTCGGTCATATTGTACGAGTTGAATATTTTAGATCATTCACTACATATTCCGCAGGTTTTTCATATCCTAACTAAGGCATTCAACCACAAGTTATGAAGTTTATCCTTTCCTGGAAACTTCCATTTGCTTGACTTCCTGAGAGCAGATCTTACATCCTCTATCTTGATACCCTCCCACTTTTACTTTTTTAAGTAGTCTATGTCTGTAGATATTCTATCAGTTCAAGGGGCCTCTTCAATGTGTGTGTTTTCTTCTGCCCATATTTTATTCTAAAATTACTGCTCTTCTTCTTTCGCTGGGACAGACTTTACTGTAACTGGTATTCTCCCTATCTTCCGGTTCACAATTTTCGGATTAGCTTTGGGGACAGCTTTAGCACATACCTTTTTCTTGATGGTTACTATGGTGGTATCGATGTCAAGTATGGTTTTAATATTATATGTTTCTTTAATTTTAGTATTTTTGATTGGCTTGAGAGACTTGTCATACTTAAGGGTTTTTAAACATTCTATGTCAGACCTGAGTAGCTGAATTTGGTGTTGAATACGCTTTTGCCAAGTAGGCTTTTTGTGGGAATGTTGTTGTCATCTAACCTTTTCCCCGCATATAATCGCTGAGATTTTCGCGGATGCATAGTACAAGTGACTGAGATCTGTAATATCAACACCATTACCTGAAATTATATCCTTAAGTGCAAGGCGGATTTTAACAATTGCTTTCAGGTTTTGGTTAGAAATGCAAATTTTTGGGAGAGTGTCGCGTTCATTCATATTGCTTTCTTTAATTTTCATCCATTCAATCATGATTTGATTTTTTAGACCATAAATCTTTCGGGTAATTTCTGTGTGACTTTGTCCATCTATTTGATTTTCATCTGCCCTAGTGTTTATGGTTGGTTCAGAGAGTGTTTCACTTTGCTATCACATACACTAACTCTTTTAATCATTATTGCATTTTCATCAGACCTGGGTTGTTCTATGATTATTTCTTCTGTAGTATCTTCTTTAGCTGCAACTTCGTTCCTTTTATCCCTTACTGATTGTTTAATCTGGCCAATCTCTAATTCAGTTAGTAATATATTTTTCGTAATGTTTCTTCTGACGTTGGCAAGTTTGTTACTGTCTATGTAGGTTCTTACTTCACGACGTTTCTGTGTCCAGTTTAAGTAGGTTTGTACAGTATTAGATTTATTTGTGGGGAAATACATCGCATGACAGAAGGCTTGGAGACCTTCTTTATTATCTCCCCTAGGTCAATTTTCATCTTTTTCATTTGGTAATTTGATGACGAGCATGGATGGCCATCTGTTGGAATATTTCGATTGTGGGGTACTTTCAGCTCCTGTGTTTGGGGAAGATTTGAACCAGTAACTGATTTTGCGTACCCGATCTGGTTCATCATTCGAGTACGCGGTCCTTCGTGACCCGGCTGACGACTGATACCGTTTGTATTTTTCTTTGTTATCAATGGGGCGTGAGGAGCTTGGACGTTGACATTAGGGGATGGATCTGTTTGTTTAGGGTTAGGTTTTTGAGACAACATCACCTCCCAGTTCTCTGAATGAAAACACTGCTTGTAACGTAGCTTCTTAAAGCTAACAGATCTGTATTCACCTGCTTTTTAAATTTTATTTTTGATAGATTTATCTCCGGGCATAGATATTTTGTGGTGATTTTAAACTTATGATTTGTTCACTCTGTCGTGTTAGTTCCAAACATTTTTTTAATGTTTTACATTGTCTTTTTTTTGCTTAGTTTGTGACACATGTTTTCATATGTGTGTATGTGTGTCCTGTAAATTTCACGTAGGTGTGTAAACATTGAGATGTATGTGTAGTATTACAATGTATATACGATTGTGCAAACATTCGAGTATATGCGTAATTAATTATATTATGTATTTACTGTTTTGTTCCATTTATATTTTATAATTTGAAAAGTGTCAGATGCTGATTTCACATCTGTGTTTCGCACATGTTTCACTAAAACATCGTGCATAGGAGAAACTGTACTTTGTATGGCAGTAAAATTTCGTTTTTGTGATTAGTTTCGTTAAAGGGTCGCTTCCTTCACGTATTCCACAGGTTCCTTTATCCCATTCCATCGATGGTATTAGATTAGATTATTATTATTATTATTATTATTATTATTATTATCATTATAACTATGATTATTCGCACTTGATGAAAACTTGGCCTTTAGTTCATAAATGTATTGCTTTAAGTTGTTAATTGTGTATTTTGCTACAAAACGCTTGGTAAACCCATCACCATTGCATATGAGTGGCTTGCTCTTTAGTCAGTGTCATTATGGGGCTCAATTTCAAAAGAGAAGTTCTCATTTTGTTTTGGAAAAAGTAATTTTATAAGCATTTATATATCGTCTGCTCGGCTAGCAGACATAGAAGAGGAAGTAAGAGTCAGTTTTGAGTCACATGAAATGGAAGGGAAGTTGAATAATCATAAAGTACAAATTTCAGTAGACCGCACTACCACTATGACAGGAAACGCGGGATAAATAAAATTCATAATTTTATTTATCTTCATGTGTTTTGAGGAATGAAATTGCAGTGGAGTCAGAATATTTTATGAGAATGTGTATTTGCGGTTATTCCGTCGAACTACCGTTATTGTACATGACGTCATGCCTACGTCCACTGAATCCTTCAGGTAGAGGATTCTGCTGAGCAACCCGAAATAAATTAAGTTATATTGTTTGTATTTTAGTGTGAACACTAGTTGTAAATCCTTACAGGTTCCAATTTCTGTAAAAGTTGTAATATTTCTGTAAACGTTGTAATATTTCTGTTATAATTGTTATACGATAAAGAATGCTTACCTCTCTCTGTGTTTCAGGGTATAACGTTCTGTCAGTCTCGTGAAGTTTTATTTAGATTGAAGGTACTGGTTAAAAGTTCTCTTATATTTTCTTGCAGAAATATCTGTTGTAAATGAGGATAGTTTTCTGAAATGCGTTGGAAACTTTCAAGTAATACTTCTGAAATGGTAGCAAACTGTTGGTGCTAATTTATCACTAAAGGAATTCGGTCATAAATTGTACTTTGACTGCTAAAATTAGATGAGAAGGTTTGAATTTTCTTGCTAATTTTAGCTATGTCATGTACGATTTCATATAATCGTGATTCACTATAAACGCGTTTGACATAATAGCGACAAAATGGCACATTCGCATGTTTCCAACAACTTCATATGTCGAAAGAAATCCGTTTTTTTTTACTAAAAAAATTAGGACTTTGGAGTTGACTTTATTATGCAATGTAGTCGATTGGAGTCATAGTGAAGATAATTACGAGATGATGTGGGTTTGCGAAATAACTCTTTTTTATTCGGCCTTCTGAAAACTTAACTTTCGTCTTCCACATTTCGATGTTAGTTTTGACAAAGTCAAGGAGAAATTTATTTTGGACTTAAGATATAGTCGTTCCGAAGCTATAACAGAAATGCAAAAACTTAACTAAACCATTCTACTTTCCTTAGAAGACGTCTTTAGTTTCAGTAAGCCTTTGTATATTTGGCTTAAATCCTTTGTAGATTTTCTGATTTCTCTTCCTATTAACATATCATGCTGCAGCACATTTGCTATCAACATCTGGTAACCTTATCTCACAAAACTTAATGTATCGATTTACCGTCGTAATTAATAGTGGTTTCAAATGTTGGCACAAGACCAGCAATTTGGGGCGAAATCGACTGATATTTGCTTTATCGATCCTGAAGGGATGAGAGGCAAAGTCGACTTTGGCAGAATTTGAACTCGGGGCATAATTGGCAAACGAAATATTTTCTTCTTCTTCTTCTTCTTCTTCTTCTTCTTCTTCTTCTTCTTCTTCTTCTTCTTCTTCTTCTTCTTCTTCTTCTTCTTCTTCTTCTTCTTCTTCTTCTTATTATTATTATTATTATTATTATTATTATTATTATTATTATTATTATTATTATTATTATTATTAATATTATTAATATTATTATGACCATCAGCCTGTGATGTCATAGAAGCTGGAGCTCTGAAATTTCTAAGTGTTTAATCAAGCATTTCGGCTGGTTGCAGCCTGTCATTCAAACTTTTAACAAGTATTTTACTTACATTGACTGGATCGAGGTGGTAGTATTTTGTGTAATTGCATCCCTTTTTTGGAGGTGTAATAGTTGCTTTGCATCTTTGCATTTTTTGTGAAAACAGGATTTTATTTATTTTTCCATTTTTAAAAATGTCGGATTACGAAATACTAAATCGACCAAGAGCGAGCCTTCTGTTGACTCAGTTGTAACTCCGAAAATAAATGCAGACGAAGGTGAAATTAATTTCGCGTCAAAGAGAAATATAATTTCCTCTTGTTGCTACCCTGACAGTAATAAGTGCAAAAGTACCAGCAGCAACGATAATGATGACGACGACGACTACAACAGTAGCAACAGTGTGCACAGCAGGTGCAGCACCACCACCACCACCACCACCACCACCACCATTACTACCACTATCACCACAACCAGCCGAAACAACAACAATAACATCAAATGTATCAACAACATCAGCAACAAGATGAACGAGTTTGAAAACTAGAAAGGTAACATGAACAAGGTTGAAAACAACAACAGTGATATATGTGTGGAAAACAGCCACAACGACGACGAAAACGACACCACTAACAACAACAGCAACAACAACAACAACAGCAGCAGCAGCAGCAGCAATAATAAACCTCAAAAAAGCTAATTCCCTTTTAAAGCCGTTAGCAACTGGATTACATATTTGAGTGAATGATTTACAAAATAAAACACTGAAATACAAGAGGAACATTATAAGACGAGTTGTTATGTGCCTTAGTGAGATAGAAAAAAAAAACCCTCCGAAAGATGAACGATTGTTTGAAAATGGGTTTCTATCAAGGAGAGGAAACTTAAATTTCCTACTTGGGCAGAGAGCAAAGCATGGGTCGAAAATGTTTGGCTTTCAGTACTACACATACAGAAAGGTAAATAATATGGGATAGTAGCTGCTATATGCAGCAGTGAATAAGAAGCCAGCAGAATGGCTACTATAACTTGCACGTCCCATGCGTTTGTAATGATTCATCATTACATGGGTAAAATGTTGACTCGATTTCGAGTCAATAACATGCCGGGTCACCGTGATCTGGCGAGGGTTTTAACCATTCTGGAGGAGCATTCTTTCTTTTCTCTTTTCTTTTATTTCTTTCATTCATTTGACTGCGGCCATGTTGGAGCACCGCCTTTAGTCGAGCAAATCGGCCCCAGGACTTATTTTTGTAAGCCTAGTAATTATTCTATCTGTCTCTCTTGCAGAACCGCTATGTTACGGGGACGTAAACACACCCTATCGGTTGTCAAGTGACGTTGGAGGACAAACACAGACACACATACATACATACATACATATATATATATATGAATATATATATATATATATATATATATATATATATATATATATATATATATATATATATATATATATATATATATATATATATATATATATATATATATATATATATATATATATACGATGGGTTTCTTTCAGTTTCTGTGTACCAAACCTACTCACAAGGCTTTGTTCGGCCCGAGGCTATAGTAGAAGCCATTTGCCCAAGATGCCACGCAGTGGGACTGAACCGAGAACCATGTGGTTGGTTAGCAAGCTACTTACCACACAGCCACTCCACACATTAATCTCCACACATGAGGAGATTGTTGAGGTGAAGTCCACTCCACAACTCAACAGGACTGGAATTCATATAGTTTTCCCAGAGGAAATAAATCACATTCTCGATTTTTTTCTATTTCGTGGAATGCGAACAGATGCCAGTTTATCTAGAGGTAAAAAAAAAAAGAAAAACAGAATTGATTCATGTGGAGCAATTTGAGCCATCTCAAAGCCTTCTACTCCACGGTGGAGAAAACACGAAGTTCTCCACTGTTACTACCAACTAATTCAAGGTAGGGACAAAGCTATTACGCTTTGCAAAAAGTTGGGCGAGAGTATAAATAAATCTTATGTGTTAAAAGAATACTAATACGAAAAACTGAACTCGGGTGGGCATCCAGTCAGGATTTTATATGAAATTCACGCTCGAAAGTGATGATAAAGATGATACTATGATTGAGAAAGAGAAATACACTGCTTCTTAAAGAAATGTTCAGGAGTTAGAATGATTTTGACTTTTAGTTCCATGATATTAATAGCGTTGAAATCGAGATTTTCACAGAGGGCTAGATGTTATTAATTCTGCCGCCAAAGGGGTTCCTTTGTGTGCAAAAAAATCTTGTATAAGGACATATACAAATGCTTTCAGAATGCTAGCAAGGAATACCTCGAGGATGTTTTGAAAAGAGGACTAACTTGCTCCGTATTATATTCGCTATATGTATTTATTATATATTTGAATTTTAGCGCTCGCTTTTCAACGGTATTTCTCTATTGAACGAATGGGAGGCAGGCTATCTCTTTTAACCCGGTGTAATTGTGAAAACGTCTGAGGAACGAATTTCGAATTCACGGGGAAAGGTTTTATCAAACTACTTCATTCTGTGAGTGTATTTCACCAAAGAAAAACGTTGTGGCTTGGTGCTTGTAGTACTGAATACTTCATGAGGTTAGTGTTATTGTGTGGCTGTTCGAGTTAAATTTTGTCTCTCGTTTCTAGCAATTGCAGTTGCTCTTTTGCACCCTCATTTATAATTTTTACCTTTTTGGTTTTATTTGCTATAGCCACCTATATTATAATTTATTTAAAATATCTTAATATATTTAACATATTATTATAATATCTTATTGTATGTTAATATTATATGTATATATATATATATATGTGTGAGTAAAAATAAATACAAAAAAAGGGTTTTGTATGATCGTGTATAGCGGAATATATTATTTTATTTAAAAGAGTTCAAACTCTGTCTGTTTTTTATGTTTTTTTATTTATATTCTTGTAAAATTTATGTGGGATATAGAATATGGAATATATAATATATAATATAAAAATAAGATGGATGGTACAATGAAATGAAGTATTGAATGTCTTATTGAACATATGGAAAATGTCTTATTGAATATATGAAATATTGAGTGTTCAATATAAAGGATTAAATATATAAATATATAAAGGTGAATACGTATTTTCTATACCTTGTGGTATTTCATCATGGCCGGTATGACAGACTGTAACAGACTGTCATACCGGCAATGATGAAATACCACAAGGTATGGAAAATACGTATTCGCCTTTATATATTTATATATTTAATCCTTTATATTGGACACTCAATATTTCATATATTCAATAAGACATATTCCATATATTCAATAAGACATATTCCATATATTCAATAAGACATATTCCATATATTCAATAAGACATATTTCATATATTTAATAAGACATTCAATACTTCATTTCATTGTACCATCCATATTTTTTTTATATTATATATTATATATTCCATATTCTATATCCCACATAAATTTTACAAGAATATAAATAAAAAACATAAAAAAACAGACAGAGTTGGAACTCTTTTAAATAAAATAATATATATATGTGTGTGTGTGTGTGTGTGTGTGTGTGTGTGTGTGTAGAACTTAGATAAATCAGATTACCTAGGTCATGTCTAACTTAATAACACCACCAGATATGGTTTACTAAATCCTTTTTAAATTTAGATTTATTGTAGCATGGCCTAATCAAGTAGGGAGTTCTTGTTAAGTGAGTGGTATCCAGGTATAGGTGGCTTATCTGGTATCCCTTGAAGACAATAATCCAGATTCCGTTTAAAGTTGATAGGACCTTTTTCCTCTTTCATTTATTTTGAGACAATGCTAAATAGGGCAGTGCGTTGCAGTGCATTTATGTGTTGTGATCCCGAATTAGATAGAGGACGTATGGTACGTAGACCTAGCCTTGGGTGAATTCAGAAAATAATGATGAGGTCGTTTGGACAATACTGGTGGTATATTCTCCACATTGTGCAAATGATTTATCGCTCACAACAGCGCTGGAGAGAATAGAGTTTCAATGCTTTAAGGCGCTCTCAGTAATCGAGATCAGTCATGCACTTAATTATTTTAGTGAATGCCTTCTGGGGTGATTCAATTCCCGAAATGTTTTGTTTTGTGGGGGGGGGGGATCACAGGAGTCAGTAGTATTCGAGGTATGAGAGTACAAAGAATGAGAAAAGAGGAATGCTGACACATTGCTTCTGAACCGGAAGTTCTTAGGAACCAGGAGTTCATCTTACAAGCTACCACGACTTTTGGTGGTGTTGGCACTCCAGCTGAGATTGTGTCAACAATTTCTCCTAGGTCTCTGATATCATTAGATGATGTGAGTGGTTCTCCTGAAGGAAGAGAATATAGTTGTTTTAGCATAGACATTTTGCCAAAATGCATCAGTACAAATGTTCCGTCGTTAAGGTTCATCTTCTTTTTGTCTACCTATTGACATGGCGATAGGTGACTGCGAGGGAGCAGCTTCTATGTTTGAAGACCGGGATGGCAGACTGGGATAAGAGCTGTTTCGTTATATAACATGAGTCTAAAGACTTTCTTCAGAGGTTGGTTAGAGGTACTGAAAGTTGGTGTCTACATTCCTTCAGGACACCAGTAGGGGATCTATCAGGGCCTACAGCAGAATAATACTTGATACATATATATATATACATACTTCAGAGTTTTTAGGCGAGTACAGTGAGTAATATGAAATTAAATTAAACCCCTACGGAACGGGGATTACGAAATCAACTTCCTTAGCATATAGCTCTTCTGGTATAAGCTACACTTCACTCAGAACTGAGTGCAAGTCTAACGCTTTATAGCAGAAATTACTGCAAGCAGTTGAACTTGATTACGTAATTTATGTTCTCTAGTCATTATTTAATTATTTAATTGTTTACATGCACATTACCATATACATACTCATATACATAAGTATATAAGGTATATACATAAGTATATAAGGTATATACATAATTATATAAGGTATATACATAAGTATATAAGGTATATACATAAGTATATAAGGTATATACATAAGTATATAAGGTATATACACATATACTTTATTCGCTTTATTTGTTTCAGTTATATGACTGCTGTTATGCAGAGTCACAACCGTGAAGTGCATGTAGGACAAATCGATCCTTTGATAGAACCGTTAAAAGGATGAAAACCAATTGTCAAGTTGTGCGGGGAAAAGACATGCACGCATACACACGCATGCCCAAGGAACACACATACACGCGCGCGCGCGCACACACACGCACACGCACACACACACACACACACATACAAACACCAACATATACTCAATATATATGTATATACACGCAGGGAATTCCATACCGTTTCCGTTCTACCAAATCCACTTCGAAAACATTAGTTGGTCCGAGGTTGTAGTAGAAGACACTTGCCCAAGATTCTGTTCAATAGCACTGAAACTCAAACATCATGGTTGAGAAGCGAACTTCTGAAGCACACATCCTGGTTTGCACAGAATTTTTGACTGCCCAGCATCACTTGCATAGATGTTAGTTGATTACCGTCGTGGTAGAAGACACATTCTTGCCTTCACGTTCTGTGTGATCGAACGGGAAACCACGTGATTGATTGCAAAATGAACTTCTAACTAGATCAGACAATGCCTATAACACAATGAATATTCATGTGAAAACACCGAAATACTAAAAATGGCATCGATTTCATATGTTGATTTAACTCAGCCATTGAAAACGAAAAACGTTCAGATCTTTTGAAGATGGCAAATAGGAAATTAATTTGCTATATTAGCAGGGGGTATTGAAATGGTTAATGGTGATAATAGTATCATGTGAGAGTGATATTCTGCAGCTGGATACGCAATGTTCAAAAGATTTTCTAGTGCTACAGAGGTTCAAGTAAGACAATAACTGAATGTATCACACGCCTTTCTTTAATATTGTTGTGTTTTTATTTATTTATTTTTCTTCGAAAAGTAATTAACTGGTGTCATGCAATATTCTCCACAATATATTTGTATGAACACAAAATATTTTCTCACGACTAAAATGATACGTGTGAGTGCTATTAAGTTACAAAATTAGAGTTAATCAGAGAAAACAATTTTTACTGGCATCGGCTTCAACTGAATTCTATAAAACTACGATGTTTTCAATCCTTTGGCTTTGAATAATACTATAAATTCAAATGTATGTGTGTTTATTTATGTATGTATGTACGTATATATATATATATATATATATATATATATATATATATATATATATATATATATATATATATATATATATATATATATATATATATATATATATATATACATACATATATATATATATAATATATATATATATAGGTATCTATATATATATATATACACACATATATACACACACACACATATATATATTATATATATATATATATTATATTAATAAATATATGTATGTATATGTACGTATATATAACACGTACACACATTTGTGCATGTGTGTGTGCGTGTGTATGTGTATAAATCTTGCATAAGTTTTATATGTGTGTGTGTCTACGTGCATTATTTGTGATATCTGCGAATCACTGATAGAACAATATATTCTATATTATAAACAACAACCCACATCCACTTTCAACGAGTTAGTATCTGAAATGCATCCACTATTCAAAACACTGGTTCTGTATGTGGGAGTCCGGTAGTGCAATACACTTGTACATATCGAAAATCCTATCGAAATGCTACTAAATAGCATAGAACCTACCAAAACACCAGCAACTCTGATCATTTTTACGAGCAATAATCTAGGTAATACAGTTCTATATTTGAAAGATGAGGAACTGGCATATGGCGTAGTGTGGTTAAGTTCGCAGGCTACTAACTCCAAGATCCCGAGTTCGATTCCAGGCAGTGACCTGGATAATAATAATAATAACAATAATAATAATAATAACAACAATAATAATAATAATAATAATAATAATAATAATAATAATAATAATAATAATAATAATAATAATAATAATAAGAAGAAGAAGAAGAAGAAGAAGAAGAAGAAGAAGGTTCGAAATTTCCCCAAGACAACTGATGAAGGCTGGTGAGTATATCAGTCGAAACGTTGTGTTAAAAGCAAACAAGATGTGGACAGATATCCGTCAAATGTAAATAATTTAGGTTTTACTATAAAATCAATTCAACTAATATAAATAGTTGCATAATGATTTGACCTATATGCTTATGTGTATGTATGTATGTATGTATGTATGTATGTATGTATGCATTTCTCTCTCTCTCTCTCTCTCTCTCTCTCTCTCTCTCTATATATATATATATATATATATATATATATATATATATACATAGACACACACAAACACACACATACATGCGGGCCGTTTACTACCCCGACAACTGCTAAAATTGCCCCAACTATAATTGCTTCTTTCTTACACATGTAGGAATAATTGAGTCGATAAATGCAAATACCAAAATTTAACTGACAGCAACTTATAGAACTTGCAGATAACATATACACGGTCACATATTTGATCGCTATATATATATATGTTTTTAATTAAATAAGCGGAAAGGTATTATCGAAGTACACATACCCTTCAGATTATTTTTATGAGCAATGTCATCTTGCTTAGTAGAGGATCACAGAAAGCTCTATTGCTCACACATACGGATATCATAGACTGTATCTAGAGAGAACTCACTGGACTGAAAAGCTATGTCCTTTCACACACATTAAACAGTAGACTACAAGCGTGCTGTTTCAACTCACTGAATTTTCTAGGGTTTGGCCCCTGGTCTCTGCGGCTTGATGGGCTTATGACACAGTCACTCAGGCAATCTCGCTCCAGCCATTTTTAATTTGTAGGGCCCTACAAAAACAAAACGTCCAGTCAATTCTTTCTTAGAAGAACAGTTATCAGAATTTCTTCTCTGATGATGCCTTTCCTGCCGGTGTCGACTTGCAACGTATTAAACGTACAATTAATGGCGTCAAACTCAGCAGTCTCTGTCCCGTCTTCAACAGCACCAAACCAAAAGAAAATGTTCAGCAAAAACATAAGCTACTTTGTTTGGTGTATGAATGTATTATGAAATATTTTTGAAATACATGCATACAAAAATGCTTACATACATGTATACATAAATACATACATACATACATACATACATGCATACATACATGCATACATACATGCATACATACATTTATTGTTGGTACTCCGTCGCTTATGACGTCTAGGGTTCCAGTTGAACCGATCAACGGAACAGCCTGCTCGTGAAATTAACGTGCAAGTGGCTGAGAACTCTACAGACACGTGTAACCTTAACGTAGTTCTCGGGGATATTCAGCGTGACACAGTGTGACGAGGCTGACTCTTTGAATTACAGGCACAACAGAAACAGGATGTAAGAGTGAGAGAAAGTTGTGGTGAAAGAGTGCATAGCGTTCGCCACTATCCCCGGAGCCTCGTGGAACTTTAGGTGTTTTCGCTCAATAAACACTCACAACGCCCGGTCTGGGAATCGAAACCGTGACCCTATGACCGCGAATCCACTGCCCTAACCACTGGGCCATTGCGCGTCTACGGCACATACATACATACATTCATACATGAATGCATACCTACAAATATGTATCTATTTGTGAGGAGGATGATTCACTGCTTTCGATTTATTTAACAGTATATATCGAAACTCAGTGCATTTTTAGTATAAACGACAGTCATATGCTGAACGGAGGAAAATATCCGTTTTTCCCTTGATGTACTGATTTTACCATTCCACTTCGACTTACAGATTTATACCCACACACTCACTCTCTCTCTCTTTTTATCTCTCATTCTTCTTCTCTCTCACATACCATGCAGAATGTTGGAGGAGAGATTCCTTAGTTCGTTGTGTTTTCGATTATTATTGTGAAATGCGTAATTCTTCTTGGACACTTCACTCTACCAAAAACGCCAATTCATACCAAGTGTGTGTTTATAGATACATATTCAAATAACTATCTATCTATCTATCTATCTATCTATCTATCTATCTATCAATATATCTATCTATCTAAATGTGTGTGTGTGCTTGTGTTCAGATAGACAGATAGAGAGAGATAGATAGAAAAATAGATAGATAGATAGAAAGATATATATATATATATATAAATATATATATATATATATATATATATATAGAGAGAGAGAGAGAGAGAGAGAGAGCCTCCTCTTTAGAAGAAAATAGCAAATATCATAAAAATATATACGTTACGGTAGATAAAATATATAAAATACGGAATATAACCATTCAAAACAAATGTAAATGTCTGCGTTATGCTACCACGATATGTCTGTCCAAAATCAACCTCAGAAGCGTGAAAGATTAATCTATAAGAAATACCGGACATTCAGCATACGATTATATATATGTATTATGAATGTGTGTGTGTGTGTGTGTGTGCGCGCGCGCGAATGGGTGTGTGTGTGCATGTGAGTTTGTGTATATACACATGTGATTGTGTGAGTCGGCATGTATGTGTGTGTGTGCATGTGAGTGTGTATGTGTGTTTGACAGAGAGAGAGAGAGAGGTAGTTGTGGGGTGGAAGAGAGAGTTGGGTCGAAGTGAAAAGTATGTGTGTCTATCTGAGTACATAGGAATTTCAATAAGATATATATATGTACTCCAGATAGTAAATCATAGTCCTAGCAACGTATTATTTTCTTTTCTAGCGTTCCCAACAAATATATCTATGATATATGATTTATTTGAGATTACCACATTTTGTATACTGAAAGAAGAATATAGTGAAGAAAGGAATTTGCAAAAATGAGAAGTAACAGACAAAACATAAAGGGAATATGCATGCTTTTGCGTCATAACACATCTTCCGCTACATAAGCGCTTTTATTTGACAAAAACTATCTCTAGGCAGGTTGTGTAATATAGATCGTTCCCTTCGTGACCAGCACCATAAGGATATCAGGCGCGTCATGTTTCGTATTAAATTGTCTCAAAGTATATGCATCGAAAGCAGGCATATTATATATCACACTGTATACAAAACATATGCAGACGGAAGCTTTTTCACACTGTTCAACATGGATACGCTCGGTAACAAGAGAGATGCCTACTCCACAGGTTACATTCTAATTATTCATTGCAAGACTTTTTTCATCGAAGAAGTCCTCAGCAAATATGGAAATAAATTATATAATATATGGTACTACTTCTACTATATAAAAGATACATACATCGTTTACAATTACGTTACATGTTGTATTAACCATATATACACATCCATTCGCCATGTTGAATCGCTGAAACCTACAAGATTTTTTCATTCTCTCTCAGTGTAGAGTTCAGCGATCCAACATGGCGAATGGATATATATATATATATATATATATATATATATATATATATATATATATATATATATATATATATATTCCTTTAATGTAGTATACATGTATATGTTTGTGTGTGTACACACGTCCATATACATATGTCTATATTATTTGTGTGTGTGCCTGTGTACGTATGCGTGTGTGTCTGTATGCGTGTGTGTCTGTATGTATATATCAATGTATGTATATATGTGTGAGTTTTTGTGAAAACATAGTGAATTGTAATGTCTGCAAAGTGTTTCATGTAGAAATATTTTCCTTTAAAGTTATTTGTTTGAAGATCTTTTAACTGTGAAATTACGATGATTGTTTGAACATTCTAAACTTCACCTAAGTAAATAGAAGAATAACTAAGAATATTGCAACAGGCCTGCTTCAGAAGTAAAATAAAGTGTCTCTCCTGATTAGCATATACTACGTTAATAGTAACAACAGCAACAACAACAACAACAACAATAATTATAATAATAATAATCATAACAATAATAACTGGGAGAGGTAAGTATGAAAAGAGGAATCTTGCAACAGGACAGTCTGTCGCCTCTTCAAGTGCTGCATACTGCCGCTAACGAGCGTTTTAAGGAAGATGCGTGTGGAATACATGCTAGGTAGTGTGAAAGTAAACAACCTGTGGTATATTAATGGCCTAAAGCTATTCGCTAAGACTGAGAAAGAAATTGAGCGTTTGACGGCAACAGTGCAAATGATTCGCAAAGGTAGTTGCATGGAATTTGGGATCGAGAAATATGGTGTAATGGGATCTGGCTGGAAACTGGTGAAACTATAAAAGAAGTCGGAGAGGAAGAATATATAAGTACCTGGGTACATTGAAAGAGATAAGTTGAATGAACACAAGATGAAAGAAATGTACAGGAAAGAATATTTGAGGAGAAATTGGCTTGTGCTCCAATCGAAGCTCTATGACCTCTATAAGATTAGAGCAATTAACACTTGGGCTGTTGCTTTGATAAGATATGGAACAGGAATAGTATCTTGGAAGAAGCAGGAATTACAAGAGAGAGACCAGAGAACGCGTAAATTAACGACAATGAGCAACGAAGACACCCCAAGAGTGATGTGTGAAAATTGTATGTAAAAAGGAAAGGAGGACGGAGATTAGTGTGCTGTGAAAGTTGTGTAAGGGAAGAGGAGAATATTGCGGCTTGGTATGTCAAGGGGAGTAAAGAAGAAATGATTGAAGCAGTGAAAATTCAGGGATCCTTAAAAGTGAAGAAAACCGTAGATCCAACACAATTTAAGAAAGACCAGCGAGAGCAGATGAAGAAAGTTTAGCAGGACAAGAAAATGCATAGTCACGTCTTGAAGAATAAAGATGAAATTCATTAGAATCGTACCTGGCCTGACAATGGCTGCAGAAATGAAACTTAAAACGGCCCACTGAAGCTTTAGTATGCAGCGCTCAAGAACAAGCTCTTAGATCAAACTGCTTTTATCACATTGATAAAAGCACTGACTCGCCACAGTGTAGCATGTGCTCTGAGATGAGAGAAAGTACAAGCCATATTGTTAGTGAGTACTGTAAGCTCTCACAACGCAAATACATAAGGAAACAGGGAAATGTGACCAGATATGTCCACTGGCTGTTGTGCGGTAAAGCAAACCTCGAGAGAGCCGAACAATGGCATGAACACAACCCAGAAGGAGTAACGGAAAATGATTATTACAAAATACACTGGAATTTAAACATGTAGTGCAACCAAGTCAAAGAGGGGAGACGACCAGATATCGTGCTCATCGATAAAGGTGAAACAGAAGTAAAGATCATAGATCTTGCAATACCATGAGATTCGAGGGTGAAATGTAAGGAAACAGAAAAGATTGAGAAATACCAGCCACTGCGGGACGAGAGAGAAAAGTTATGGGGTGTGAGGGAAGTAATGGATATACCGGTGGTAATTGGAGCAGTTGCCAAGGGCTTTGAAAAACATATTAAGACTATTGAAGCTGCTGCCAGGCTCGAGGTGATCCAAAAGACGGCGTTGTTGGGTACAGCTCGCATTCTAAGGCGAGTATTGTCTTTTTGAGTTACAGGAGAAGGCACTACTTCAAAACTTATGTTATTTGTTATTGCATGCTTTCAAGTAAAGAATAACCAGTAATTAAGAACTATTCGAGAGTCTTTCAGAAGAAGAAGAAGAAGAAGAAGAAGAAGAAGAAGAAGAAGAAGAAGAAGAAGAATAACAACAACAACAACAACAACAACAATAAATAAATGAATGATTTGGACAAATAATTATAAGTTGATTAGTCTGTTTAAGTGTTGAGTAGAGCACCGACACAGTATAGGCTACCTGTTGTCATCCGCAGTTGTGGTACACTTCCGTTGGATCTACTTCAGGAAGTTCGCAGTTACAGTTACTGTAAAAGTATTAAATAATAGTTGGAGATGGATTTCATATTAGACATTTATTAAGTACACTATATTTTTCGATTCCTCGGTCTGGATCTGTTCACATACATTGATAAAGAGGTTTCACTCGAGATTTTTAATGTTAGCTGGCTTGTTATATGTCCATCAAGTTAGGGAAAGAATAAAAGCAAATAATATTAGAGAAACGCAAAAAAATTCAAGTATGAATGTGCAAATCTTGCGTTCCAGTTTATGCAAAATGACCAAATCAGCTTTAGCTATCATAACTGCATAGATGAAAAAGAAAGTAGAAGGAGAAATTAAGATTAATACTTAGACAAGTAGTTTCGTGTTGGTGCATATACATACATACAGACAGACCGGAGGGAGACACAGATGTATATATATATATATATATATATATAATAATTTTTCTATCGTCTCGGCCTAAAAGCCCTTACCGTTTGTTTTCACTGTTCAGTCTTGTTTTTACTGTCTTTTACTGTCTTGTCCTCACTGTCCTGTTCTTGTTTACACTTTCACAAAAAATTCCAGATTTTATTTAATTTGCTTTGCGGGAAGGATTGTTCCAACGAAGTTGCGTATTGTCCTTGCCTTCGAAACGCGGAGTAGATGAACTTGGACAAATGAAGAAGGGAAATATTCTTTATGTTGCATGTCTCGTTTCTCTTTTTGCCTGTTTTTTACGTTGTTCGAAGAAAAGTTCGTTTTCTGTCCTCGTCTTTAGGTTTTCATGTTTCATTGTGTTTAACGTTTTTTGTGATGTCCTGTACCCATATATGCATGTGTGTATACATATAAATGTAGGTATGTACATATATGTATGAATATATGCATATATATATATATATATATATATATATATATATATATATATATATATATATATATATATATATATATATATATATATATATATATATATATATATATATATATATATATATATGTATATATATATATACTTTATTTAAAAGCAGCAGAAATATAACAAAAAAACCGTTACTCTGAGTTTCAAGTTCCCGTTCATCGGACAGTTTTGTCTGATGAACGGGAACGTGAAACTCAGAATAACGTTTATTTTGTTATATTTCTGCTGCTTTTAAATAAAGCATATTACTCTACCTCTGGTATTTGAGTACTCTTTTTTCCACCGTGTTGCACATTTCATGTGCTTACTCCGGTATAAATATATATATATATATATATATATATATATATAAATATGTGCAGATATATAAAGATAGATAGATAAATATACATACATATATATATATATATATATATATATATATATATATACACACATATACATTCACATACACATACATATATATATACATACATATATACATATATATATATATATATATATATATATATATATATATATATATATATATATATATATATATATATATATATACACAGCTAGATTGTAAAGTTAAATGTGCAAATACATGTTATTCGTATTCGGTTCTCTTTTAGTATATGAGGTTTTCAGTCAGGTGGGATTAACCCGAGTTGTAGGTGTTAGGTTTGCATCGATTAGGTGTGGTTTAGATTGTAGTATGTCTATGTGGTTTTAGTTGCATGCAGGCATCTGGGTAATTGTTCTGTAAATTTGGTTATGATGTGCTCCTTTGTTAATAATACTGAGACTGACTCTTCGGAACATAGCTGACATTTCCGGGAGAATGTGTTATAGGGACTCGCATGTCTAATTATGGTCGTATTTTGCCTTCTCTTCCTTCAGCCTCCAAATAAAATCAACCAAAGTGGTGTTACATGCCGTTTAAGGATTTTTCTAAAGCTGGCAATGTGGTTGCGATATCGAGTTTTGAAAATATCGGCCGATGCACCGGAATATACGTAGGAACCTCCTCTAGTGTTCATACTGGCCATGGTTATGCTTGCTATGCTTTCAATCGGTGAATTGTCTATATCTTTTTGTCTCCTTCTGAATAATTGCTAATGAATATAACGCACCAGTTATGTTGTCGCATCTAGTGGAATTTCAACATTTCCTAAGTTTGATCAGACATTTATTTTTGTACACATACAATAACCTAGCTTTCGAGATTCTTTTCTCATATTAGAGGCGTAACACATGTGATAAACCGGTTCACATGGGATACCCTGGGTATATTTCCCTGGCGTACATGACCTGTAAATGGCCAATTCTTTTTCAATCGCGAACTAACTTGAGATTTAGAGAAGGAAAACCTTATATTACTCAGAGCGAATAGAGCAAGGGCTAACAACGGACGTTCGGGACACACTTATGAAAATGCTATTAGCCAAGCGAAAAATGAACGCTGATGCAACGTTAAGCCAACATGCAATGATTAGTTTTGTCGAGAAAATGACAGGATAACATTAGATTTGGTTTTCCTTTCGGGGGAAAAAGAACATTCTTTAATTATTTCTCCCTACAGCTCCAAACTTTCGTCATTCAAACAGCATCGGCAAAAGATACTGTTTGTTTTATTATGTGACTACAATTTGTGCAGTCTCTTGTGTTACGATGGTTAATGCCTTCCGCAGTGATGGATCGGATTACTGCTTTAAATGTAGTAGTTGTATAGTTTAGTTCTTGAGTTATTGACTATCTATCTGTTGCAGTTCTGGAAGTGTAGATGGTGACGGTGGTGGTACTGGGATTGTTATAACTGCTGAATTTTTGCATTAGGCTGGAGCTGTTGTTGTGATGTTTTTGCTAGGTAAATTTCAGTAGTTACTGTTACTGTTGATTAGTGTCACTGGTAATCTCGCGTGTTGCCGTGGTTTCGGTAGCCGCAGTGGAGTTTTTCATCTGTTTTTTCTTTACTGCTCTCCTTGACACGTTCTTGTTATTTTCCCTGCAACGGCTATGGTTAAGTGATTAGTGAAAATTAATCTGTGCGAAATCCTTTTTGTAGTGGTTGTTCCAACAGCCATTCCTACCGTTCATTGCCTTTGTTTTAAAAGAACGATTACATTTGAAGTAAAATCAACAAATTCCGTTACGAACAGCCGTAGAAAATGACCAAGATCTGCTGCTTATAATGCTGGTCAGTTTCGCAGGAAAAGAGAATTAACGTTGTTAAACGCCGGGTTGAAAGAAAGAAACCGCGTCTTCCTGATAAATAAGCAATGGCAGCAACAGCAACAGCAACAGCAGAAAAAATAATGGTTTTAAAGTTTGGCAGAAGGCCATCAATTACAGGAGAGGAGGGCGTAAGTCGATTACATGGACCCCATTACTCGATTGGTACATGTTTCATTGCCTCCGAAAGGATGAAAGGCAAGTCGACCTCGGTAGAATATGAACACAGAAAATGAAGACGAGCGAAATGCAGCTGTCAATTTTGTCACTCTGTGCTAATAATTCTGACAACTGGTTATCTTAACGATAATTATCCGTTCTACTATAGGCACAAAGGCTGAAATTTGGAGGAGGCGGTAGTCGATTTTATTGACCCCAGTACTCAACTGGCACTTAGTTTATCGACTCCGAAAGGATGAAGAGAAAAGTCAACCTCGGCGGATACTAACGTATGTATAAAAATACATACATTAGCATCAGAACAATTTCTCAAAATGTCTTTACACAAAATGTTCAAGTATAACCATATATTTCAAAAGCCATCTTAATGCGAGCAGAATGTATACAGTAGATTGAAATGTTAAATTTTGAAAGAAAAGCGACGGGTGAAATACGGCTAAGAATTTCGCCCAACGTGCTAACAATTCTGCCAGTTCGCCGCATTGTCTTAGCGATAATAATAATGATAATATTTTCTATTAAGGACACAAAGGCTGGAATTTTGTGGGGAAGGGACTAGTCGAATATACCGAACCCGGTATTTCACTGATACGTGATTTATCGACCCCTAAACGATGAAAGGCAAAGTCGACTAGGGTGGAATTTCAGCTCAGAACGTAAAGACGGGCTACGATTCTACCAGCCCGCCGCGTAAATAATAATAATAATAATAATAATAATAATAATAATAATAATAATAATAATAATAGGTATTAACACTTTAGCTGCCCCAGTTATAAGTTACAGCTACACTGTCCTTTACTGGACACTAAATGAACTAAAAGACAGGAAAACAAGAAAAATAATGACAGGATCTAGGATGCACCACCCAAAATCTGATATAGAATGGTTATATACACAACGTACAGAAGGTGGTAGATGCCTTATACAACTGGAAAACTATTGTAAAGTAACCACCATAGAACTGCAAAAATAGCTACTTCAGAAGCAAGGAAAACTAATAAAAATAGCCACAAAACACGAGCAAAACAAAAAAAATGTTCTCAGTATTTAAGGAAGCTGAAAAATAGAAACAAGAAATCACACTACCTAACAAATAAGAAGAAGAAGAAGAAGAAGAAGAAGAAGAAGAAGAAGAAGAAGAAGAAGAAGAAGAAGAAGAAGAAGAAGAAGAAGAAGAAGAAGAAGAAGACGAAGAAGAAGAAGAAGAAGAAGAAGAAGAAGAAGAAGAAGAAGAAGAAGAAGAAGAAGAAACAACAAAAGATATAAAACAAATGAAATCCAAACTAAAACTAGAATAGCAACGGACCGTGATAAAACGATGGCAAGAAAAGCCCCTACTTGGTAAATACTGGACTAAACTAAATGCAAAAGAAATATACAGAGAAAAATCCCAGCAATGGTTGAGAAGCTCAGGACTCAAAGCAGAGACTGAAGGATTTTTAATTGCTGTACAAGACCAAAAGCCTCCCCACCAGAAATTACCAAAGACCTATAATGAAAATAAACATAACAAGTAACTGTAGAATATGTGGCGATGGACAAGAAACAATAAATCATATTATTTATGGCTCCCCAGTCCTGGCTAAGAAGGAATATATTCACAAACACGACAGAGCTGGGATCTACATACCCTGGAAGCAATGCCAACACTATGGAATAATAACACAAAAAAGATGGAACAGGCACACGCCAGAAAAGGTCACAGAACACGACAAAGCAACCATACTCTGAGATATGCCAATACGAACAGATAGAGAAATTAAGGTCAATAGACCAGATATAGTTGTCAGAGATCATGAAGAAAATTGCTTTCTAATTGATGTATCAGTACCAGCAGATGACAACGTTTCTCTAAAAGAAATGGAGAAACTTTCAAAATACAAAGACCTGGAAATAGAGGTAACTCGAATGTGGAATCTAAAAACAAACAATTCCTATCATAGTAGGTGCCTTAGGTATAATAAAAAAAATATTCAGACAAATACATAACAAAAACATCAGGACTTAGAAATATATATAACATACAGAAAATTGCACTACTGGGTACTGCACACATTCTACGCAAAACACTTATAGCAAACCACTGCACCTACCCAAAGCACACAGAGCTGCGCTCGGTAGTAAAGTGAAAGCACGCTATAAAAATAAAACTACTAAATAGTAATAATAATAATAATAATAATAATAATAATAATAATAATAATAATAAGAAGAAGAAGAAGAAGAAGAAGAAGAAGAAGAAGAAGAAGAAGAAGAAGAATGATAATAATATAAATAATAATAACGGTGATGCAGAATGATAATTCGTTCATATATTAGTCACAATGTCTCAAAACTTTACACGCAATAATAATAATCAGATGAAATATATGGGCTTGTGCATTGCAAAACCTCTCCTTGATGCAGATGACATTTGTGGGGATGTCGAAAAAGGGTATGCATTTACACAATGTGGTCACTAACAAATAGTCAGCCAGAGATGTTCACATTATTCCAGTAAGTAAAATTTGTATAAATTAGATTAAACCAACCATGTGTCTTCAAATAGTTATCAGCGTGTAAATAGTGAAGTGGCTAGCAGGTACTCAACACCTATTCATATATTCCACTTATCTCTTTATTCTCATTTTTCATGTATATATATATACGCTTGCACGCACTCACGCACATACACACACACATATTATGTGCTTTGTCCTGTTTTATGGTAAGCTAGGAAATGTATCATTTATTTATGAAGGAACGAATTGTTATGTCCCTAGATAATATACGATTAACAACAGTCGCGAGATCTCTCTCTTGACTCACATTATACTGAAATGAAGGACACAAGAGGTAATTCAATCTAAGATAATCAGTACGGAAAAAAATTAGTATGGAGACGGCTAGGGTATCACCAGCAGAAGGTTGGACTCTAGTTCAACATCAATAACAACATCATTAATTCAAATGAGTATGGGAAACAGCTAGAGGAGTCAAAAAGCATTACATTTTTTGTTTGCATACTTGCACATTTCCTTCTCTACCTTGTTTTGCATTTTGTATATGTCTTCTCTAAAACCATGTTATATACATTTGCTTAATTCATCGTTGTTGGTGTATGGTTTACTTGTTTTGTGAGTTGGTGTTGGGAGATCTTCAAATGTGAATATCAAAGATCAATCTAAACCAACCTGCGTTGTCATCACCACTACCGCCACAATGTCCTGGAATGAATATATACAATCGAATATCAGCCAAGTGTGACTTTACTTTTTTTACTTCTTTTTAATTCTGTTTGATTGTGCTATCACTTTCTTTACCGTAGCGCTGAAAGGGCACAAGGGAATATACAAAACCTCACATACAAGCCAAAGTCATGTTTCTTAATTGAAGGGCAGCAAGCTTGATAGTGATCCAGTCAGACAATTAGAGGTTTTAATTTTTTTCGTGCACTCCAGTTTTTGAATGAAAAAAAAAAAAAAAACATTGTGACATGTCATTCTCCACAGCTTATGTGCTGGCGAAAACGCAGATGTTATTTTTTTTTTGTTTTTGTTTTTGAGTTTTTCTTCTCTGTTTGTAGTGATTCTTTTTGTTGTTTGTCCCCTCCCCGCCACAAAAAACGGCAACGGCTTTATTACGCACAAATGGTTCTAGATTTATTTGTACAGAAGTGTGTGTATTGATTTCATTCTTTAGATGTATGAAAGTTAAGTTTTACAAAAAGTAAAAGTATGAACAATAAATTGATAAATGAATAAAAGTAGGGAAAATTTGGGAATGGAAGGCGGGAGAAAGCGAATCAGGAAAGCGAAGGGAAAGCTAAGAGCAGAAAGAGAAAATAAGTTGAGTCAATAAATTGAAGTGTCCTGAGACGAGAAACATGAAAAGCACGTGACAGATTGACTGGGGCGGAAGGAAAGATAAATAAATAAATAAATAAATAAATAAATAAATAAATAAATAAGTAAACAGAGAGGAAGAGAGGTCTTTTCTAAATGAGAATCAGAGTGAACAAGTAAGCGAAAGTATCAGTATGAAAGATTAAAAAAAAATGTTTTTGAAACAACCGTTTGAAAAGAAAGAAATAAGAAGAACGTTGGAGGAAAGAGAATCAGCGGATTGACAGACTGGTATGATAAATAAAACGAAAGAAAAATACACTATCTAGGGAAATAGGATACCTCGCTATCTCTCTGCTCGTACAGATAAGATTTTTTCTTTTAATTTTAGAAAAAGAGTTTGTCATTCCAGATTGTCATTTGAGATTTAATAGTGCTTATCTGAAAGATTTTGTTCGTTACATGGTCTAAAAATTATCCCACGGAGGAAAGGGTGGAAGCATTTATTGTTTGGTTTACATTTTTGCTTGGCTGTCACATGCGTAAAGGTAGCAAGGGTTTAATAAATTGCTATCGCGTTAGGTTTGAAGCTAAAACAGACATAAAAATAGACCGCTAAATAATTTCTTACTTGGCATTGGCGATAACAATTCATCTGCAAAAGTGAACGGCCGAAAAAGATAATACACAGAATTAACAATATCAATAAATATTCTGGATTTAGGCAGATTTCTTAATTCTGCTTATCTCAATCTCATTTGTTGTTCCGTATACTGTTTATCGGATCCTTGCTCATAGTTTCCGATAAAATGTTGTATTATCCATGATGGGATTTATTTCATCTAACTTAGCTCTGTAGAATGATGCGGCCTTGTAAGAGACTTTATGAGACATGCATAGTTTTTTATAGCATATTTCATATAAGACATAATTCTGTGATAGAAAATGGATAAGTCCCAAGTTGCTGTTTAAATGTAATTTGTTGTGGAAATGCTCATGACAAGACAAACCAAGCATAATGCTGCTGTGAAATAGTTTCACTAGAAATTAATCACATGCAGACGGTTAAAGGTTAACATGCACTGATGCTTTCAATCAGTCTCCAGATAATACATGAAAGGGATACTGAAATTTGTGGGTTCCGTTTCAGTAAGTTACCAAAAAACACACACATCTTAATTCCTCTATCTCTGAAATTGCAAGATAGAAACGAAGAATATGAAAATATATCAAGTGAATTTTGAGATAAAAAGTTAATTGGATTAAAGCTTTAATGTGCTAAAAGTTGCAGTGACATCTCCTGGCAGGTTTTAAGTCAGTAGTTTGCAAGTGTATATATGGCAAATGCAGCAGGTTAGGATCACAGAATCTTTTGGAAATTGGCCAGTTGTTTCGTAAGTATAATACATTATTTGCGTAAGAATATACAAATCTCACTGCTCTTCATTTTCAAAAGTATAAAAAATACATACGTTTGTATCAGAGCAATTTCTCATAATGTCTTTACACAAAATGTTCAAGTTTAACCATATATTTCAAAAGCATATTAATGCGAGCAGAATAAGGAAGATTGAAATGTTAAATTTTGAAAGAAGTCTTGGAGTGGGGAAGAAGTAAGCTCTTCCATTACATTTGCTTTTCATATAGAAATTAAAATTTTTGGATTACGATTCTGTAAAAGCAGAAAATCAAGTAGCAAACTTAGTAATTCATCACTTAATCATACCTTTAAGCATATACTCTCATCCCAGTCTCAAGCCTTTGTTTTAAAATCTAGTATTGTTTCACAGATTCGTATATTCCAGTATTCAGAATATGCAATTTGTCTGATGGGAGAGCCATTAGTGAATATCTCTGATGATGATGACGATGATGATGATGATGATGATGATGATGATGATGATGATGATGATGATGATGATGATGATGATGATAATAATAATATAAATAATAATAATAATAATAATAATAATAATAATAATAATAATAATAATAATAATAACAACAATAAATGCCCAGATACAGTACTAGGCAGTGGCTCTCATGGCTTCCGATCTTAATTCATTGGAAGTGTTATCATGTAGTTTGTTTTGTCTTGGTATAAAAGATGGGTTACAGCAAATATTCTGCTTAATACCACAGATTTCCTTGTCAGTTGTTTGACCTTAATCAGTTGAGCATGTCCCTTGATGGCTGACGATATGTGCATCTCTGATCATAAGAAGTAGTAGGGGAGCCTCATAGCCATTTGTTGAGAGGAATTCTTTGGGATTTGGATAATTCACCTTTGGAAACATGGGTGTCTTGCTCAACATCCTTAAACAACGCTTATTCAGGGACCTTTTGAGCGGGATGGGCTGCTCGACATGAAGAAAATTCTAACTGAGCCCCACCTGCGAGGTCATGCACTGTTTATCTTGATATGAGATCACCATGTCGCGCACATATAGTTGTGATGCATGTGCCTGGAGTACCCTTATGAGACGGGTAGTCACGATGGGCATAATGGGCTTCGTATATTTTACCCTAGTGTCATTTGATGGCATGCACTCCTCTCTCACTCAATAATAATAATAGTATTTTCTCCTATAGGTACAAGGTATAGATTCTGTGGGTAAAAGGGACAGTCGAACACATCAATCCTAATACTCTGCTGGTATTCAACTTATCGATCCCAAAAGGAGCAATGCAAATTCAACCTCGTCGGAATTTGAACTCAGAACTTAACAGCAGACGAAAAACCGCCAAGAATTTTCGCCCGGTGTGCTAACGGTTCTGCTAGCTCGCCGTCTTAATAATAATAATAATAATAATAATAATAATAATAATAATAATAATAATAATAATAATAATAATAATAATAACAACAACAACAACAACAGTAAACAAATAGATGAAGAGAACTGATAAGTGTGGAAGACAGTAACAACAACAACAACAACAACAATAACAATAATAATAATAATAATAATAATAATAATAATAATAATAATAATAATAATATTTGTAAATATTGATTTATTTATAAACCACAAGTGTTTATATTAAGAAAAATATTATGGACAGCACAGGGCAAAACAAATAGCATGTCTGTTTATGTGTGTGAGTGTGTGTTGTTGCCAGGGTTTTGCGCGTAAGCAAGAGTAGCAATATTTAAAAAAAACAAAGCAGAAAGAAACGAGATCAACAATGTGTTATCCTCAATAGGGAGGTGCCGTTCGACGGTTGTTCATGGAAAATCCCATAAAAAAAAACATGGGTACCCTAACTTTTAGAACAGGTGCCTTTTTTCGTTTCCTTTTTCCCAACTACATGTGTATGCCCAGGGCAAGCCCATTCACTCGCACCATTCTCGGCACTTTACTCCATCTTTCAGCAAACTGGTTAGAAGACAACACTCCCATCTCTACCCTTATTCTCTCTTTCAAGTGAATTTTGAATAAGTTCATTAGGGATTGGCCAATGAGAAATGTGTCTTCAGCCCTCCAATCTTGTCCACGATAAAATCTCCTTCTCGCATGGCCACCAAACATATAAAAAACTGCCTTTCCTTCTCGGTTAAAGGAAGGCAGCGGGTTGATCTTCACGATGGATTCAGTTGACATCCGAATCCGTCCCACATGCGTTAGCCGGTGTTCGACATAAACCCACAGGTCAGCAATGTTCGGGTACAGGACGGGTGTATACATGACACTAGTGTCATCCTGCCCGAATCTCGGACATGCTCAATCGACGGCACTTCAGTGCTTTTAAAGTTTATCTCGATCAAGCAAAGTTCTTCGGTAACACTGCCAGGCCAGAGATTTTTGGAAATTATGAATCAGTCCCGGCTCGAAAGTTCTCCGGAAAAGAGCGACTAGTTGATCTTCGATGACCAAGGTCTCCTGAAGATCGCCGTCGCACTTTTCCTCCAATAAACCTCTATAAAATCTAGAGCAGACGTTCCACCTATTGAACTGTCCTATTGATTGAGAGCTGTGAGCGCTTGAAGACATTCTGACGTAAAAATATTTGTTACTCTCACTTGTAACTTTACATCTATATATTACATTTGTAGTCTTATAGCTATTTGTTTTACGTAGCAGGATACCCGTTTAGAACAACGGCAGGGATTTTTGTATATTTCTCTCAGATTTAATTTTAATTTGATCATTCATGGTAAACTCAAGTACTTAATTTACTCCTTTAGCTCATGTTATCATTGTTCTATTTCAAGCTGAATTTTTTTTCGATTCTACGTTATTAACTATGTTAAATTGGGTTGGTGCCTTTCAGCGACTTTTAAATGCTTAGCATTCTCTTCTATTCGAGCTTTTTGAATTCCGTTTGACGTTCCTATTCTTAATATTTGCTTTGCTACTCTGATTATATACATACATACATACATACATACATACATACATACATACATACATACATATACATCTCTCTCTCTCTCTCTCTCTCTCTCTCTCTTTATATATAT
Source organism: Octopus bimaculoides (assembly GCF_046866305.1). Taxonomy (NCBI): domain Eukaryota; kingdom Metazoa; phylum Mollusca; class Cephalopoda; order Octopoda; family Octopodidae; genus Octopus; species Octopus bimaculoides. Next base: position 59,285,260 of record NC_142932.1, on the reverse strand, counting down.
ATATATATATATATATATATATATATATAACTGATAAGAAATATTTATCAATTTTAAAGGTCACTTTGGGGGTCAGGGTAAGGGGGATTGAACCAGATAATTTTCCTATGTCTATGTTTTCTTTTCTTTATTTCTGGTCGAATAGTAGGTGAGGAAGCTACTTCCACTTTAAATCCACTTGCTTTAAGGGCATTGTCATATTGTAGGGCAGCATTGTTAAATGTTTTTTATATTGGATGAGAGGCTAGAAATTCTCCTACTAATGTTCTTAACTAAATTCTTAAACACTATGAGGACTAGATCGAAAGTAATGCTAAAGTGTACAAATATTTTTTATTGACTCTCACATTCCATTTTGATTGCACATGGTGATAGGGTACCACACCTCTATCCGAAGATACTACTTAGAAACTGATGCATGTGTACCATCACTGAATCCAACTCACGAAGCTTCCTTGACAACATTCAGACGTTCACTGTTGTACCACCTTTATGCGCTCCTTCTCACTTCGTCTATATCGTCAAATACTTCTCCCTAAAGTCTGTCCTTCATGGAAACGAACATGGAAAAGTCCGATGTTACAAGATCTGTGCTGTACCGAGGATCGGAGAAAAAATTTATTAATATCCAAAACAATGTGAGAAGACACTTTGTTAAAGGATTAACTATGAAACGGGGAAAATTAAAACAGAAGGAATGAATTTATTGAGATAGTTCATGTCATAAGAGAAGGGAAAACAAAGAGATGGAAAACAAGTCCAAAGTCTGGCAGTTCGAGGAAAAAGTATTGGCTGGAGAACTATCACCTTATTCGTTGAAGCACAAGAACATTTGACTGAAGATGCTGAGTTTCGAGTAAGGCGTGATAGCACAAAGTGACCTGTAACAGCATGTTGTTTCTGATTACATCCCATCATCTGATTGTGGCGAATTACCATGTTAATCTTACTCCTCCAATAATCTATGCCAGAATGGTAGTTAATCGAAATGATGTACCTATTTTTGCATCATTCTCTATACAACGAACGCAAACACATGCGTGCATGTATGTCTGCATGAATGTATGTTTTTGTGTGTGCATGTGTATACGTCCGTGTGCGCATGTATGTGTGTGCGTGCTTTTGTAAACTGAACCAGAACTTGAAAATCGAAACTTTGGTCTACTTTCTTTAGGCAGCTCATCTCATATCACTGCACGCGCGCGCGCAAACACAGACAGAAACAGACACACGCACACGCACATGCACGTACACACACACACACACAGATTCACAGACTTATTCATATGTGGGTGATTGTGTATGTACGAATCTACGTATATGCCTCTGTACATCAGTATATCTATCTATCTATCTATCTATCTATATGTCTATCTGTCTATCTATCTATCTATCTCTCTCTCTATCTATCTATCTATCGCTATGGACGGACGGTAAACGTGTCGGCTCCGTAAGTTTTGCCTTTTTCATGTTTTAAAAAGTTTGTTTGTAAAGTTTATTTTATATACAAAGTTGTATAACAACTTGTAGACTCTCTGGTGCAAGTTTTTTGCGACGGAAATCTGCCCTGTGTGGCACATTTCCAGGATATAAAAGCCAATTTCGGCTTTCTAGCCATTTTTTTTTTTTGAGACGATGGCGTCTTGTAGCCATGAACATTTTTGTGAAACGAACGCTGCAGTCTGCAGTGTTTCGTTCGAAAAAGAATTTCCTAGTCTTCCTTCCTCACAGTTAAAGGAGAGAATGGAGAAAAAGAAAGACTCTGCTGCTACAGCAGTCTTGCCTGCCAACGTAACCAGTGACAACAACAACAACAACAACAACAACAACAACAGCAGCAGCAGCAGCAGCAGCAACAAGGACACAAATGTCCTTGCTAACAAAACCACTGTCCTCACCACTGATACCACCACTACCGCCACCACCACCACAACGAACTTTGCCGAGGCTTTGAAGCCTAGGAACAGAATTTTGAATATATCGAAAGAGAAATTACTTGCATGCAAAAGCATGCTAAGTAAAAAGGACGTTACAGTCCATCTTCAAACGCCCGCGGACTTTAAGATAAACATCGAAAAAAAAAACTATCATCTACAGAACCATTAATTTAAAGACAAAGACAGTGCAAAAATTCACCCAAGAAAATGTTGAGAGATGCTTAAAGCCGATTTGGTCTTACAAGACTTACATAACGAGAGGTTTGAAATTCGGAACGATAGAAGTAAGACTAGACAGCGAGCAGCGAGCGAAGGACCTCTCCACTAAGTCATTACAGCATGAGAACCTGCTCATGATCCCTACGTACCTTGGTCGTAGGGTTACGAAAATAAACATTTCGAATGTGCCTCCTGGAATTGAGGAAGAATGGCTGGTGTCTGCCATATGTCTAGGCATAGAGGAGGAGATAAGCATACTAGAAGCATCTGCCGTTTGCAATCAAAACTGGATTGGCCAGGAATTTCAACTTCTGGTACAAATTGATCCAGCAAACTGGGAAAAAATTCCACATAGAATCCAATTAACTGAGGATTCAATTTTTCATGTTTTCGTCGAAGGCAGAAGGCCAGTTTGCTACGTTTGTAGTAGCAAAACTCACCTTCAAAAAACATGCCCAGTAGCCCAGAAGAAAAGGCAATAACAACGGTAACAATACAAAGAAAAACAACAACAACAACAACAACAACAACAACCACAAGAAAAGCACAAGAAAAAAACAGCATTATTGCCTACACCGCCATATGCACAACTGGTCAAGCAGTTGTACAACGAAATGGAAAAACGCCAGCAGCCAGCAACACAGCCGAACCAAACAAAAACACCACCAGTACCACCAAGAACAGAATCAGCACCATCACCACCACCAACACCAACAACAACAACCCCACAAGAAGGGAACACGAAAAAGACTCCCACCCCACCCCCAAAAACCAAAACACCACATCCCAACTGTCACAAAACAGCACCAACACCACCAACAACAAAATCAACCCACACAAAAATAGACGCCAACACCCTTCCCCTCCCACCCTCCGATTCCTCCGACATGTCAGATGAAGATGACGCAGAGGCTTGGCAAGTGGCCACGGGGGGAAGAAGAAAAAGTGGGAAAAAAGAACGGAAAAACAAACAAACAAAGCGGGGAGGTTTACCAGCCCCGAAACCAACACATCCACAGAAAACAAAAACACCAACACAAACGCACCAACACAGAACCCCACAACAAGTTTGACAGCGATAAACACAAACAATCTAGACCTAATGAAATTCATTATGTCAAACACTAACATAACAGATAATGACACGAAAACAAGCAATCACCCACGCACAACACCACCACAACACATCAAAATCATACATGTAACACGGAGCACATACAATACACTGAAATCTCTCTACCCGGATACAGTAGGGTATTCCAAAAATATTCATAAAAAAAACTATACAAAAACCTGAGAGAAGGTTGTGAGGCCAAGAGCCAAGAACTTTCGGACAGTAAGTAACTCTCTCTCTCCTTTCGTGTGTAAAACACAAATTTTGATAGAATCATGGTGAAGATTGGCTGTGTAAATGTGCGTGGTTTGGGGTCGCCTTGGAAACAAGGGTACCTCTTAAATGACATCAAGTCACACAATTTGGATATCATAGCCATTAGTGAGACCAGACTCCATGAACCGCGGGCCCTAAGGTCCATGTTTGGCGGACAGTTTAACATTTATTTTTCTCCATGTCTGCCGAGGATGGGCGGTAGTGGCACGACGGTTCTTTTTCGCAAGAGTCTGGATCTCCAAATAAAGACGATATTTACGGACCCGGAGGGTAGACTGGTTGTCCTAGATGTGGACGGCAGCGATGGAGGCGCTTTTCGGTTGCTGGCAGTTTATGTGCCTCCTTTAACAGGTCGGTCAGACTTCTTTCGACGTCTAGAAGTATTCCTGGGAACGTCTCGTCCCTTACTTTTAGTGGGGGATTGGAATGCTACCTTGGACACGCATCTAGACTACGTGGGGAGTGACAAAACTAGAAGGGGATGCAAAGGCCTCATAGACCTGCTCAGACGCTTCCAGTTGTCTGACAGGTAGCCACTCGACCACCCAAATGTGCCAACGTGGACTTGGAGCAAACGCATTGGATCGTCGAGATCGTATCTAGATAGGATAGTGTGTAGGACAAGAGATAGAGATAGTTTAGGATGTCCACAGTTCCACATAGTCAGCTACACGGATCACAAACTTGTGACGTGTACGCTAGACTTAGATAAGGCACATAGGCAGGGTCCCGGTTACTGGAAACTAAACGCGTCTTTCCCGTCGAGACAGGTTTTCAGAGACCGGATTAGCACGTTAGCAAAGAGGGCTTTGACGGGAGCCATCGTCAAGAACAAATGGTGGTTTGCCGTCGAGAGAGCAGTAAGGGCGGAAGCAATAAGGTATAGCAGGGCACTAGCTGTAGAGAGGAACAGAGTAGAGGGGGAGCTAGTGATAAAGTTAGAAGAGGCATTGCGAAGTGGCATCGCATCCGACGTTTTAGCGGCGAGGTTGGCCCTCGACCAACACTTCAATGCTAAACACGAAGGGTGTGCTGTCAGGGCAAGGATGCGTGCTCTGAGGAATGAAGGTGTTGGAGCCGCACGAGAGGCCCGGGTGGCGGAGGCGCAGCGGGGTAACAGAGCCACCATCCGGTCTCTGGTAGACGAACAGGGGCGCGAATTGCTCGAGCCGAGCAAGATGTGCGAGGCGTTTCAGCGGCATTTTGCCCGACTGTTCGGGAGGAGTGGCGAGCGAGAAGGCAGGGTGGACTTTAGTGCCTACCTGCACAGCTTGCCACGACTCTCGCCAAGAGAGGCGGAGTGCTGCCAAGGGGTCATCACGAGCTTTACAACTGTATGCCAGACTTGTTTGGAGATGTCTTGGCGGCCGTGTACTGCAACTGGCAGCAGAACGGGAGCATTCCCGGTTTTGTGAGCCGAGGAGCGGTAACGCTGCTAAAGAAAGATCCAAACAAGGGGGACGCCATAGATAACTTTAGGCCCATCACTCTGCTCAATGCAGACATAAAAATTTTGGCCAAGGTGTTAGCCAAGCGGTTGGCGCTTGTCATCGAGAAACTGGTCGACACGGACCAGACGTGCGCCGTGCCGGGCCGGAGCATCCATGACAACCTCCATCTGATGCGCTACATCATAGAGAGGGTAGTTAAGGAACCTGGCATGGGTGGGGCCCTGATCAATTTGGATCAATCCAAAGCTTTCGATAGGGTAGACCATCGATACTTGGAGGCCGTCCTCGAAGCGGCCGGCTTCGGTCACGTTTTCCGCGGCTGGATGGCTGCCTTGTACACAGGCATCCGTTCGGTTGTTCGCGTCAATGGACGTCTATCGGGACCCTTCGACATTACACGTTCGGTTCGTCAGGGATGCCCCCTGTCGCCGCACCTGTACGTATTGACTCTCGAGCCACAACTGCGGAAGCTGGCGACGCTGAGGGGCATCCCGCGAGAACTGGGGTGCGGGACGAGCGTGTCGGAATACGCGGAAGACGTCACCGTCATAGCGTCTAGCCATGAGCACATCGAGCTTGTCGGCGAGACGCTGAAAGACTACGAAGCGGTGACGGGAGCGAAAATCAACCGGGATAAGTCGGTGGGTTTGCTGCTCGGCACCTGGAGAAGCAAGCCCATACCGCCCGGCAGCGCCTCAGTAGTGGGACGCTGGACGGACGGTCCGGTCAAGTTGCTCGGTTTCTGGTTCGGTCCGGACCTGCAAACGGAGAAGAACTGGGACGAGATAACGAGTAGGGTGGCCACTCTCTGCCGGCAATGGTCCGAGAGGAAGCTGTCCCTAGAAGGTCGGACGGAGGTGGCGAACGCGTACATCGCGTCCGTCATCTACTACCGCCTGACCGTCGTGCCTTGTCCCGATCGCGCCATCGCCGAAATGGAGCGCATCCTCTTCCGCTTTTTGTGGAAAGGAAGCATTCCGATGGTGAGGCGATCCGTTTGTTGCCAACACCCGCTGAAAGGTGTGCTGGGCATGCCGTGGTTGATGATGCGCAGACATGCGCTGAGACTGCGACATCTCCGGCTCTACGTAGACGACGGTGAGCAGGTGTGGTTGCCGTTTGTGCGACGCGCTTTCCCGCAGCTCGTCTCCATGACCGAGCTGCAGTCGTGGATCAAAAAGAGGCCGAGGAATGGCGTATGGCACCGTGAGTGTCGCGTTGCTCTGCAACAACTTTACCGTCCAGGGTCGACCTTGAGCGGCTGCATCACAACGAAGTCATTCTATAGAGGATTAGTGGAGGGCAGGTACGACGACGATCTCGGGGCGAACCTGGGCGTCGACGAGGAATACCTGACCCGCCTGTTCAGGACGACTTTCGGGCCGGGACCTATGGACAACTTCCAGAGATCCCTGGCCTGGCAGTGTTACCGAGAGGCGCTACCCGTTCGGGATAAGCTCTATAGACACGGCTCGCGAAATGTGGGGCCGACCTGCCCGAGATGCGGTCAGAGCTATGAAACCGTTCTGCACGCACTCGTGCAGTGTCCAACCATTTCGGAGCTGTGGGCTTATGTCGAACGACTGCTGTCGCGTGTGGGACGTGTCGGTTTATCAACCGAGTCTATCGTCAATATCGTCACGCCTCCTTCCTTTAAACGGGAAGGAAGAGCTGTATTTATCGTACTTGTGGCTATGGCCAAAGAATGCATCTGGTGGACGCGTCTGAAAGGATTAGAGACAAATACTTTCCTCTCTGGTCAATCTCTCATCAACTTTTTCAAGTATCACTTGAAAAGGAAGGTGAGAGTAGAGAGGCAAGTGTTGTCTAGCAAATGTTTCGAAAAAAGATGGATACATGTAGCAAGAATGGCACGTATAAATGACGAATAAATGACCATGATTCTATAAAACGTTTTAAAATTTTGTAAACAGAGAGTTACTTACGTTTCTTGCTTAAATAAAAGAAATTTTATTTAACAAACTGTGACGCTAAAGACCGAGGTTACCGTGGTCTTTTCGTAGGTTTTTCTTTCCACGGATAACCTCCCCATTTATTGGGAATTTTTTGTATTATTTCGTATTTTTTGTAAATACCCCAAACGTTTTGCGATGTTTTTTTTTCATCGTTGTCCCCACTTTTGTTTGTTTTCTGCTTTGTTTTCGACCCCCTCGAAAAGAAAAACTCTACATTTGTATTTTGTCCCCTCTGTGTTGAGCCCTGTGAGGCTAATAAAGAAACCTATCTATTTATCTATCTATCCATCTATCTCTCTATATATGTATATATATGCTCACACATACATTTGTAACCATTCACATACTTAATATATATGCACAAATGTCTATCATGTGGTATATGTATGTATATATATGCATGTATATGTATATACACGTATATGTATATACATGTCTTCGTGTGTATATATGCGTGAATGTAAATTTCAAGCATGTTCCATCATCCACAGACACCTCTCCGTGCATGTATAACTATACTACATATTTTGCTATAGCAAGTACAGCTTCATTCCCGGTAACGTGTTTTTATCACTTTATACGTTAATGGTATTTCACTTGCATTCATTTTCTTTTTATTATATTTCATAACTGAGTCTGATATATTAGATGTTTATATATGCGCCCCACTCTCTCTGTCTCTGTTTCAATGTCTCTCTCTAATACTCTGGTATTCATTATGAATCCGCTTATTCATAAATATACTGTGAATACTACTACTCGACAGTCTTCCGATTCAGGCAGCTTAACTTAGCTGCTGTCAGATACTATTAACTAATACTGACATCTTGATCAACAACAGCCCCTATTACCTATAATGGTTCACTCCCAAAAGCAATATCCATCATGAATGTTAAGATTTATTCAATATTAAGTATTTTCGTGCTGAATATCTGTCGCTTTTATTTCTTGTTTCTAAATTTAAAAATCATTAAATCTTCATGATGAGAATTATCATCAATAAAATCATCATGGTCATTGTCACCGTCGTCGTCGTCGTCATCATCATCATCATTATAATCATCACCATCATCGACATAGTCGGCAACATAACCCACTGTACCATTACTAACACCAACACCAACAACCACGACAAAACAGCAATAGTATTATCAATATAATCAAATAATAATAATAATAATAATAATAATAATAATCACTATATCATCAGATTCAGATCATAATTGCCACCACCACCACCACTACTATCACCATCATCATTACAAACAGCAATACCATGATAATCATTATCATTATCATCAGGACCAGTAAAACAGTTATTCTCATGACCATCTCCATTGTAATCATGAATAGCCTCACCGCTATCATAAACATCTAGATTGTAATCCTTAATATCTTTAAAAAATTACCATTAACATCATCGTCGTAGACGCCGTGAACTTCGGCATGTACTGGTCAAATATCCTCCATACTTCAGTTCCCTTATGACATTATTTCCGTCACATAATATATGTTAGAGAAACTCGCATAACGCACAGTTTTCGAAATACTTCCTTGTATAGTTGAGAAGGTATGTAGGATGTCGCTCTACCGAGTAGAATTACCCATAGTATATCTCCCTCACGAGAGGCTGTTATCTTAGGAATACGAGCCATCTATCAAGGAAAGTATACATTATACTACAAAAAAGCATGTTGGTCACGATTGAAACATATTTAAGCATAGATCTGATGAGTAAAATCTGATTTGGTGGGGCAAAACATATTTACTGTCTTTCCTATATACTAGGAAAAGAGAGTCCATTGTTCATTCATTCGCTGTGCTTTCTTCCTTAAAGCTACAACTTCTGTAATTGCTTGAAGCAAAATCTGCAAACAAGTTCTAGTCCCAATGAACAAATATTGTGCATAACTCAAACTGACAAGTAATATAATGTTGAATGATATTTTCTACATAGAAACTGCATTAAAGTCTCCCTCTCTGTTCCCTCTCTGCCTGTCTGTCTGTCTCTTTCTCTCTCTGTTACTGTCTGTCTCTCTCTCTCTCTCACACACACACACACACACACACACACACAAACACACACACAAACACACACATACAAACACATACACAACCAAACATATACATAAAGGCGCACATTCCAACACAAAAATACAGTTACACACACATGCTATCTGAACAGCTTTCTCTCTTACACACACATTCATACACACATTCGCCCACTAGTCTCACTCTTTGTCTCTCTGTTTCTCTCTTTCTATCCACATATGTCCACATATAGTGTTCACAATCGTAGTCTCGTTCCAACAATTGTCTTAACCATATGATAACGTCTGCAATAGAAATGTGGGCCGAATGGGATGGCGATTTAAACTCAGGAACAAAGACTTGCAAAAAAGACCCATTGAATTTACGTTGTTCTTATAGCAGGGCGTGTTAGCTACAGTAGTTTTTGCAGAGCACTCAAGGCGTGCAAGTCAGAGATAGATGGAAGATTGGGAAAGGAAAGGACGGATGGAGGTGGGAAAAAAGAGAATTTGTGAATTAGTTTCAGAATTTGCTGATTAGTACCAGATCACCTCATGGATCGAATATATCAGTCATCAAATGCACTCCAATTGTGGCCATCCTAATTTTTTTTTCACTATGATAGGTTACCGAATGAGACCGTTTTTTTTAGGGTAAGTGTAATTTCATAACTTGCTACTATTACTAACAACTACGAAGAGTCTTCCCTGAATGGTTCATAAGTTATCTACAGCATCTAACATATTCATTCATCACTGTTACAGAATCATGTGAATGACCTTCACCGCAGCATCACCTAGGTATGTTTCTTCAAGTGAAAAGTTAAAATGTTTCCTAGTATTTTTCTATATATTGTTCAGGTATGCATCGCAATCACTTAGATAAAGTTTTGTTTCTGTATGTTGTTAGCACTTTAACTACTTAAGTATTATGGATATATATATAAGCATGTCGTATATGAACCTTGATCAGGCTCGAAATAACGTTCACCAGAGCTAAAACATATCCCGAAGCTAGATTCAATATGAACTGGAACCATTTTACACTCTTTTATTACTTCGATGATTTAAGACATTAAATCACGGTCATTTCTGACAAATCTCCAGTAATATTAATTACATTCAAACTCAAATGGCTAGTAAGATACTTTCTCAGTCTAGTAATCGAATACACGAATGCATATTTTCAGGTACGCCCGTTCTTTAGAGTTATCTCTCGTGTAGCAACGCGAATATCTTTTGCCGTTTAAGTGATTTTCATTGGTGTACAACAAAACATACATTCAAACATGACTTCATACATACATTCGTATATACATACACACTCGCGCACTCGCGCACGCACACACACACACATACACACACCCACTCCACATGCACTCACACACATACAGGGATGTATGCTGTATGCAAATATGTGTATGTGTCAGTGTGTCCTGGGTTTTCCGCAGTGTCTACCGATAAAGTTTCACAAATCAGTTTATGTCAAAAATTATGTTGTGCGCAATTCTTCCTAGTCCGGTCACGTGAATTAGTTACCTTTTTTTTTTTCGTCAAGAAATTTTACATCTCTAGCCTGGGTTTTGTGAAATATGTGGGGGTGATCGCTCAACATCTTTTTACCGGTCGAGATGTTTGTCATTTAGTAAACAACGCCACAGAAAATTAGCTATGTGTATTAGAGGAGTCCATACCTTAAACATTTTTATATTGACATTATGTGACTGGTATCTATTCCTGATAAAAATTAATTAACAAGTTGTCCCAGTCACTGCCCGTCATCCCCCCCCCCCCCGCTAACTGTGCATCCTCGACCATGTGATATAATGTTCCCCATCCTTTGAAAGCCGTGATGTGCTATTTGTAGGAGATTTGACTGCTGTTTCCATTATTATTATTCATGATTATAGCTGTAGTAAGGGTAAACATCGTAAAATATAATTAGTTAGAAGAAACTTTGTCTAAATAGTGTCTGTGACACTATTTAAATTTCTGTTATATCAATATCGTATCATTAATGTTGCACATTAATGATGCAACATTGAGAATGGCTTACGTTTCATGAGTCCTGTAACAATGAATGTCACTTATATTCCTTGCATTCGTTATATATCTTCCTCTATGGAGAATCAATAACAAATGAGATTAAATATTTGTAACATTCGTCTGTGAAATTCATGAACGAGTTTCAAATATTCATGGACTCTGGATTTTGATAGTTTATCCTTAAACTCATTTCGTAAGTGGTCGTTGTTATAGATGTAGAGATAAGCCATTTGTTTTGTAACTATACTGCAACTTGCTCAAATATTTTTTTCAGCGATTTGAGTGTAAAATGTGACAGACGGAAATGCTACCACACAGGATATCTATCTATTTATCTATCTATCTATCTATCTATATATATATATATCTATCTATCTATCTATCTATCTATCTGCCTACCTACCTACCTATCTATCTCTGTACATATACGTTCACACATAAACACACGCACGCGAACACACACACACACACACACACATATGTATATATATAGTCTCGTGTTCCATTAAGGTAAGTTCAAACATAGTTACTCCATCCAGTTACAGATAAATATGATTTAATATACACAATGTTAAAATAAGAAACAATAATAGTTTCTTGACATTGAGATACGTGTTAGGTTGCTTTTGTATAACATGTCATGTGTCTCCAAGTAAACTTAGGCCCTGGACACATGGTCCTATTTGAAACACAGAACGCTGGTACATGAGAAATTACGAGTAAAGAAAAGAAAAATGAGAAGATTGATGCAGAAAGTGAAATAAGACAAAAAAGTGAATGAAACCGGAAAAAGGAAGGAAATAAAAAATGTTAATTAGAGTTACGTTGCCTTTGACCGTAGAAATCTCAATTAAATCAAAATAGCTGGTGATACACTTGCTCAATCTGGAGATAACTTAATAAAAATATCATACAGTTGCTGCCCCAGTATGAAGAAAATCATCACTTGCAAGTCTCATGGAGAAGCCACTCCCAGTATTAACTGTCTCGAACCTGAAACTTTCCCCCTTCACCAGGCGTGTATAATAAACTCTCTCGTCTAAGAGGCAGAAGTTCACGGCAACGTTTCAAGATAACGTAATTGAAAAGAAATATTACACAGGTTTCTGACAATGCAATTTTAAAAGACGTTATTGAAACCACCAGTCTTCTTTCTGGCACATCGTCAAATGTAAAGGCTCTAAGTTGTATACCCACGTATGATGTTTGAAGGGCAACAGCACACCATATACAATCAAATGGAGAATTTATGTTATATGTGAATGGATATGAGATGCAACTAATCCGTAGCTGAAAGATAGCACACTCTTTTTACATGAAAGAATTCTATCATGGTACTAAATTCGAGATCAGAAATTTTTAGCAAATGCTAGCTTACGGACAAAATTTCTTTTTACGAAGCGGTAGACACCACCCTCTCCAATTTGAGCAGCTGTACACGAGCTAGTTTAGTTTAATAATGATTTCTACAGTCAAAGGGACGTAAAACAAACTTTCTTTCTTTTCTATCCTTTCTTTTTCCAGTTTTATCCGGCCATTGTCTTCTCAATGCATCATCCTACTTCTCGTTGGAAACAATATTGACAACAGCAACGGAACCTCCTAACCCCAACACACACTATAAGACATGCATCTCCTTCCATAAATCAAATCACTCAGGCATGTCATGTAGTGTGGGAAGCCAAGTGTAAAAATGGAAAAAGTGTCAAACTAAGTAAGGAAAATAAAAAAAAGAAACAAAAGGAGCACAAAAGAAATCAGAAACCATAAATGTGGCAGGTTTGGTGAGAGGAGGTTTGAAGAAAGTTCATAGCAAGTAACGATAATATATGACAAAACCACAGTCCAGTCTCTTCCGAAAATTAACGAAAAATGCCCAAAACGAAGCATCATGAACTACACGTTGATAGACAAACAATTAACAAATTGCAAACATTAACACAAAAGCATCGTACATTCGAATACTTTAGCAACAGACTTGAAAATCATCAGAACAAAACAACATACGTAAAATAGAAAAAAAAAACATTAGAAAAGTCTCTCGGCGGAACAGGAAATTTCAGCAGGAGTATCGACAGAAGAGAGTACAACGACTTACTGCTGGAAACATTGACAAACAGCCGGGAGAAATGAACACATCTACTTAAACATGTTCAAAATAGATTAGTTAGTGCTCTGTCTAACAAGCAGGGAATTTGATGCATTCCAAATCGTAGCCCTATTCGGCCCAATAGGGGTAGGAACAGCCGATATTTTTTTTGTGCTATTGGGATATTTTTGTATCATCTTGGAAAGACGATGGGGCAGGGAGGAGTTACACTGACATGGTGAGAACCTACACACAAGCCTGTTCAAACGTTTGCAACTCACTCGTACATAACGGTTTGATTTCTCGAATAGAGACACAGATAAAACAAATGTGGTCATCAAGATTGAATCTAGATAGAGGAGGATCTTCTCATCACTTACTTTACTTCTACTTCTCTCACCCTTCTAATTATTCACACATGCATTCATCCTATGACTAGAACATGAATTACCACTCCTGACTACTTGATGCACCTACGCCTTATAAATATTTTTTTATTCTCATAACCAACTGACGAAACAGTTCAACTATTGTGCAATGATGTTTCTAACATGCAATCACACATCCGCACTAACTTAAAATAAGACATTCACTAATATCTATCTCATAGATTTCACAATCCCTCACTAAATCATTATAGAATATTCTATCACACCTAAAAGTTTCATACTATATACTCTCCTCTTGGGAAGTAGAAGCAAAGAAACTCAAAATCCCATACGGACTAAATATACATTGACGTTCAGCAGTTTTGCACTAAATTATGAACTGCTATAAAGAGAGCAATCCTTCAATATCTTTTGCCACATCACCTCAATATGTCCTACGAGTAACAATCTCCTATCCAAACGTTTGGATTATTTGCTGCCATTTATTTGACAGAGGTATCTTTCCTGAAATAATATAGAAGCACACAATGTAAGGTAATACAGTACATATTCTCTTTATATTAATCCACATCTGAAATATTTTAACCAACTTTTCTCTAGGTTTGCTCAAAGATTTCCAAATTATCTATCTATCTATCTATCTATCTATCTATCTATCTATCTATCTATCTATCTATCTATCTATCTGTTTGGGACGAGTGGCGAGCGAGAACGCAGGGTGGACTTCAGTGCCTACCTGCACAGTCTGCCACGACTCTCGGCAAGAGAGGTGGAGAGCTGCGAAGGTGCCGTCACGGCGGCGGAAGTGAGGGACGCGATGGCGGGATGCTCGAGGGACAAATCTCCGGGTTTGGATGGTCTACCCTACGAGCTTTACAACTGTATGCCAGATTTGTTTGGAGACATCTTGGTGGCGGTGTACTGCAACTGGCAGCAAAACGGGAGCATTCCCGGTTTTGTGAGCCGAGGAGCCGTAACGCTGCTGAAGAAAGATCCAAACAAGGGGGACGTCATAGATAACTTTAGACCCATCACTCTGCTCAATGCAGACCTGAAAATTTTGGCCAAGGTGTTAGCCAAGCGGTGGCCGCTTGTCATCGAGAAACTGATCGGCAAGGCGCAAACGTGCGCCGTGCCGTGCCGCAGCATCCATGACAACCTCCATCTGATGCGCTACATCATAGAGCGGGTAGTTAAGGAAATTGGCATGGGTGGGGCCCTGAGCAATTTAGATCAATCGAAAGCTTTCGATAGGGTAGACCATCAATACTTGGAGGCTGTCCTCATAGCGGCCGGCTTCGGTCCCATTTTCCGCGGCTGGATGGCTGCCTTGTACAGAGGCATCCGTTCGGTAGTTCGCGTCAATGGGCATCTACCAAGACCCTTCGACATTGCACGTTCGGTTCGTCAGAGATTCCCCCTCTCGTCGCTTCTGTACGTGTTTACTCTCGAGCCACTACTGCAGAAGCTGGCGACGCTGAGGGGCATCCCGCGAGAGTTGGGATGCGGGACGAGTGTGTCGGAATACGCGGACGACGTCACCGTCATAGTGTCTAGCCAAAAGCCCATCATGCTTGTCGGCGAGACACTGAGAGACTACGAAGCGGTAACGGGAGCGAAAATCAACCGGGATAAGTCAGTGGGCTTGCGGCTCGGCACCTGGAGAAGCAAGCCCATGCCGTCAAGCAGCGCTTCCATCGTGGGACGTTGGACCGACGGTCCGGTTGAGTTGCTCGGGGTCTGGTTTGGTCCGGACCTCCAAATGGAGAAGAACTGGGACGAGATAACGAGAAGGGTGGCCACTCTAGCCGGGCAATGGGCCGAGAGGAAGCTTTCCCTAAAAGGTCTGGCGGAGGTGGAGAACACGTAAATCGCGTCCGTCATCTACTACCACCTAACCGTCGTTCCTTGTCCCGACCCTACCATCACCAAGCTGGAGCGCATCCTCTTCCGCTACTTGTGGAAAGGAAGCGTTCCGATGGTTAGGCGATCCGTTTGCTGCCAACACCCGTTAAAAGGAGGACTGGGCATGCCGTGGTTAATGTTGCTCAGACACGCGCTGAGACTGCACCATCTCCGGCTCTACGTAGACAACGGTGAACAGGTGTGGGTGCCGTTTGTGCGGCGCGCTTTCTCGCAGCTCGTCTCCATGACCGAACTGCAGTCGTGGATCAAGAAGAGGCCGAGGAAGGGCGAATGGCACCGCGAGTGTCGCGTTGCTCTCCGGCAACTCCAACACCCCGGGTCAACCTTGAGTGACTGCATCACAACTAACGCATTCTATAGTGGATTAGTGGAGGGAAGGTACGACGACGATCTCGGGGCGAACTTGGGCGTCGACGAGGAATACCTGACACGCCTGTTTAAGACGACCTTCGGGCCGGGACCTATGGACCACTTCCAGAGATCCCTGGCCTGGCAGTGCTATCGAGAAGCTCTACCCGTTCGGGATAAGCTCTACAGGCATGGCCCGAGAAACACGGGGCCGACCTGTCCGAGATGCGGGCGGAGCGACGAAACCGTTCTGCGCGCTCTCGTACAGTGTCCCACCATTTCCGAGCTGTGGGCTTACGTCGAACAACTGCTATCGCGTGTCGGACGAGTCGGTCTATCAGCCGTGTATATCGTGAATATTGTTGCGCCTCCTTCTTTTACACGGGAAGGAAGAGCTATTTTCATCGTACCTGTGGCTATGGCGAAAGAATGGGTATGGTGGATGCGTCTGAAAGGTCTAGAGAAAAAGACTTTCCTCTCTGGGCAATCTCTCATCAACTTCTTCAAGTATCATCTGATAAGGAAGGTGAGAGTAGAAAGGGAAGTCTTGTCTAGTGAATGCTCCAAAAAAAGATGGGTGAATGTAGCAAGGATGGCACGTGTGAATGACGGAGCCTCCTTGAGCATAACTCTATAAAGGAGTAAAAGAAATCCAGACAAAAAACAAAAAGGCAAAAGAGAGTCACTTACTGTTATAGTTTCTGCAATGACAATATTGACCAAGGTTACCGTGGTCTTTTCCGTAGGCTTTTCTTTCCACGGCTAAACCTAAACTGTCCTCCCCTCTTTTTACAGGAGAATATTACTGATACACGATCCCTATTGATCGGTTTATTATTTTTTTCTCTCTCGGTCCCTTTTGATCGAACTCCCCCCCTTCTTTCCTTCCTACGATCCCTTTTGATCGACACCCATCCCTACTTTTTTTTCCTCCCCCCTCCCAAAAAGAAAAGCTTTCATTGTATTTGTCCCATCTTTGTTGAGCCCTGTGTGGCTAATAAAAGAAATGTATCTATCTATTTATCTATCTATCTGTCTGTCTGTCTGTCTGTCTGTCTATCTATCTATCTATATGTCTATCTATCTGTCTGTATGTCTGTATGTCCGTCCGTCTGTCTGTCTATCTGTCTGTCTGTCTGTCGATCTATCTATCTATCTATCTATCTATCTATCTATCTATCTATCTATCTATCTATCTCTACTGACGGATGTGCTGTCACATCGGCTGCAGAGGTAAACCTTTTTTTGACCTTATATTGCACACATTTGTTTAAATTTTTTTCATATAATCTGTGCGAATCACCCAAGCTTCATTTGTGTATTTTTTCGAAGGGAGGAATTGGCCCCTAGGGGCAGTTCCAGCCCGTCAAAATATAAATTGTTTCTCGGCATTTGGAAAAATGTCGAGAAACATTGTTTTGGAACGCTGTTCCTGTCCGTTCTTCGAACATCACTTCCCTAGCCTTGGAACACTAGAGAAGAAAAAGAATGAAAACTGCACGCGCACGCAAAAAGAAATTTCTAAGAACGTGATCAAAACAGCAACCGCACATATTGACAGCCCTCTCACCACCACCACCACCACCACCACCACCAATATGAAAGCTATGTCTGCTACGATCACCACCGGCAACAGCAGAAGCAGCAGCACCAACAACAACAACAACAACAGAAGCAACAGTGCATCAAGACCAACCACGACCAAAGTCTCTGCTACTACAGCAGTCTCCACAGCTCCCGACACCACCACCACCAGCGACAACAACAACAAAGATCAAACTTTGCTGATGCACTCAGACAAAAAGAAACAATTTTGCACTTCACAACAAAAGAAATTCAAGAAACAAAAAAACTATTAAGCCAACAAAGACCAAAACTAAAATTAAAAATACCTCAAAAAATCATTCATGATGTACAAAGACAAACTATCACATACAAATTTTTGAACACAAAAACAAGAAAACCAGAACAACCAGCAACAGAAATTATTGAACAATGTTTGTATCCCATATTAGCCCACACAAACTACATAAATTGGGGGAACAGTTTCGCCAGCGTGCAAGTTAGATTTGACAGCGAAGAGAAAGCGAAAGAGTTATCCACGTTGACTCTTCGTTCCGAAAATATAATATTGGTGCCCACGTACCTTGGACAAAGGGTAACCAAAGTATCGATAAAAAATGTCCCTCCAGAAGTGGAACCACAATGGCTGTTATCAGCTATTTGTTATCACATGGAAGGAAATATAAACATTCTAGAAACTACTGCATTAAAGCAAGAAGAGTGGAATGAAAAAAATTCGATGTCCTGTTACAGATTACACAGGAAGAATCAAAAGAAATTCCAACTCAAATTGAGATGCCAGACGGCCACACCCTCTACGTTGTGGTAGAAGCTAGAAGGCCTCGATGCTACCTGTGTGGCATCGAAGGGCACCTCAACAAAGATTGCCCAACAGCAACAGATAACAAAAAACAACAAGAAGGAAAAACAGCCAAAAAAGGATCCCCTACAACCCACACCACCACAAACACAAAGAACGAGCAAAAGGAGCAAGACAGAAGAATCCCACAAACCAAACCCGCCTACACCAACACATGTACCCGAACAAACACAAACAACAACTACAAGAACTAAGGAAACAGTAAAAGCAAAAGACAATACAAAAACAAATTCCCCTTCTCCCACATCACATACACCACAAGCAGATAACCAACAACCATCAACAACACACCCACTTCAACAAACAAACACACAAGCACACGACATGCCCTTACCCCCTTCCGATTCCTCAGAAGACTCGTCCGAAGACGAAAGTAACAGTAGTGAGTGGCAAATAGCCCGAAAAGGACGGAGGAAAAGGAGTAAAAATAGAACCAAACCAAATGCAAACACCAACAAAGCAGGGAGATATACATCTCCCGAAACCATCGTCTCCAAACTTACCACAAGCAACATCAACACCACAAGAACACATACAGAAAACATGCTCACAGCAATAGACACTACAAACACAGAATTAATGAACTACATAAATACAAAAACATAACAAAAAACATCAAAACAAACAACCACCCATACACGACGCCACCTAATCATATAAAAATTTACCATATCACGCCAACATTACACCACACTTTAAAATCCCTCTACCCCAATGCGGTAGGGGGATGCCGAAAATATTTAGCCAAGAAACTTTACAGCACCCTCCTTAAGGAATATTCAAAGGAAAGAACAACCGAACTTTCGAACGGTAAGTAATTTTCTGCTTCTTTTTAAGCAGAGCGTTACTTGCGTTAAGTTCGTAAATAATTTTTTTTCAATTAGTGACATTAATGCCCGAGGTTACCGTGGTCTTTTCGTAGGTTTTTCTTTCCACGGATAACCTCCCCATTTCTTGGGATATTTTTTTTACATACCCCAAACGTTTTCGATACCTGTTGATCGTTATCCCCATTTTTTCGCGTCCCATCGAAAAGAAAAACTCTACATTGTATTTGTCCCATCTATGTTGAGCCCTGTATGGCTAATAAAGAAATCTATCTATCTATCTATCTATCTATCTATCTATCTATCTATCTATCTATCTATCTATCTATCTACATATCTATCTGTCTGTCTGTGTATCTATCTATCTATCTATCATCATGGACGGACGGTAGACACATCGGCTCCCATGTAAGTTGCATTTTTCACCTCTTAAAAGACCTATTTTGTTTTAAAATTTTGTATAAGTTGTGTATAACACAAAATACTTCGTGAACATATATTTTTCAAATCGGAAATAGCTCTATTTAGAGCCTTATTTCCAAAAATTCAAACATATCTTCCTCGTTCCTAGCCATATTCTTTAAAACGAATATGGCTAAGGTTTTCAACGAGGCCGACTTCCCGCTCCTAATGCCAGAGGCGAAAACACTTAATGCCGTTCCGCATGAACGCAGACAAGTGATGAAGAAGAGCAATGATTCTGAGTCAACTGCTGCTGCCTCAACCACCACCACTACCACCATCACGTGTACAAACTCTGCTGCTACAGCAGTCTTGCCTGCCACCGTCACCAGTGACAACAACAACAACAACAACGACAAAGACAACAACAACAACAGCAACAACAACGACAACGACACAAATGTCCTTGCTAACACGACCACTGTCCTCACCACTGCTACTACCAGTGACAATAACAACAGCAACAACAACAGGACACCGACCTTCAACACCAACACCACCACTACTTCGACAAACTCTGCCGCCACTACCACCACCTTTGAACCTGGCAGTACCAACACCACTGTCAATACCACCATCAACAACTACAAGACGAACAAGATAAACAACACCACAAACGCCACAAACAACATATCTGCCAGCATCACAAAAACAAATTTTGCCGATGCAACGAAAGAAAAAAGAACAATATTAACATTCACCCAAAAACAAATCAATGACACAAAATCCCTTCTCACGAAAGAAGGTGACACTGTACAAATACACATACCAAAAGCAATTATTGAAAATACAAACAAGAAGCACATATCATACAGACTTATCAACAAGAAAACGAAGCGACCGGAGAATTTCTCCACCCAAAAAATTGAGATTTGTCTCAAACCGATATGGCCCTTTCAAAGTCATGTTACTTGGGGACGAAAATTTGCCACGGTCCTAGTACGCTTTAAGAGCGAACAGTTAACGAAGGAATTTTCAACACTCTCTCTCCACACAGATGACTTGGTGATGATACCGAGTTATCTTGGACAGAGAATGACGAAGGTGACAGTAAAGAATGTCCCTTCACAAGTGGAAACACAGTGGATAGTAGGTTCTATATGCCTCGAAATGGAGGAGGCAAATATATTAGAAATTGCTACTGTAGAGGAGAAAAACTGGGAAGGGGGAAAAAAAGTCGAAGTCCTCCTCCACATCACTGAAGAGGAGTGCCAAAAGATCCCCACACACATCCAACTGGCAAAGGACCACAAGTTATATGTAGTGGTGGAAGGAAGGCGGCCACGTTGTTATGTATGCGGCAGCGAGGCACACCTCAAGGACAGTTGCCCAACCGCCGCCAACCAAAAAAAGCAACAAGGGCAACCACCAAAACCCGGAAAAAAACCCTACTACCAACACCACCATCAACAATCAAAGCAAGAGAAACACAAGCAACACTGGCAACTGAGAAGACAACAGCATCTGCAAAAACAACAAGTGAGGAAGCAGGGGAAAAGAAAGAAAATTCCAAGACTATTTCCCCCTCCCCCACATCACACACACCTCACACAAATAACAAGCCATCTGCACCAACAAAAACAGCAACACAACCACTCACACAAGCACACACAGACGCTCACAATTTGCCCCTACCCCCTTCCGATTCCTCAGAACCTTCGTCGGAAGATGAAAGTAATGAGGAATGGCAAATAGCCCAGAAAGGAAGGAGGAAGAGGAGCAAGAAAAGAAAAGCAAACACAAACAAAGCAGGGAGATACACAACTCCCGAAAACACTCCAGACACCAACACAAGCACACACAACTACAACACAAGCAACAAAACCCCAAAAGCAAGTACACACACAATGCTCACTGCCATCAACACAAAAAACTCAGAGTTGATGGAATACATCAACACAAAAACAAACATAACAAACGAAGACATATAAACCAGCAACCACCCATACACAACACCGCCAGAACACATCAAAATACTACACATAACACCAACCCGGCATCACACACTAAAATCTATTTTTCCAAAGGCAGTTGGCAAATGCCAAAAACACCTGGCGAAAAAACTATATAGTGATCTCCTCGAAGAAAACCCGAAGGAGGAGACACAAAAACTCTCAAACGGTAAGTGACTCTCTTTATAAAACTTTAACACTCAAATCAAAATGATGCTCAAGATTGGTTGTGTAAATGCTCGTGGCTTGGGGTCCCCTTGGAAACAAGGGTACCTCCTAAATGACATAAAGTCACATAAACTAGAAATCATAGCCATAAGCGAGACCAGACTCCATGATCCGCGGGCCCTATCGTCCATGTTTGGCAGACAGTTTAACATTTATTTTTCTCCCTGTCTGCCGAGAATGGGCGGTAGTGGCACGGCGGTACTCTTTCGCAAGAGTCTGGATCTCGAAGTAAAGACAGTATTCATAGACCCGGAGGGTAGATTGGTTGTTCTGGATGTCGATGGCAGCGATGGGTGTGCTTTTCGACTCATATCAGTATACGCACCACCTTTAACAGGTAGGCCGGATTTCTTTCGACGTCTAGAAGTATTCCTAGGAACGTCTCGTCCTTTACTTTTAGTGGGGGATTGGAATGCTACCTTGGACACGCATCTAGACTATGTGGGCAGAGATAGGAATAGACGGGGATGCAAATGCCTCAAAGACCTGCTCAGACGCTTTCAACTGTCTGACAGGTACCGACTCGATTACCCGAATGCGCCAATGTGGACATGGACAAACCGCATCGGGTCGTCGAGATCGTATCTAGATAGAATACTGTGTAGGAGAGTAGATAGAGATAGCATAGGGTGTCCACAATTTCACATAGTCAGCTACACGGATCACAAACTTGTGACGTGTACGCTAGACTTAGATAAGACACATAGGCAGGGCTCCGGTTACTGGAAACTAAACGCGTCTTTCCCGTCGAGACCAGTTTTCAGAGACCGGATTAGCACGTTAGTAAAGAGGGCTTTGACAGGAGCCATCATCAATAACAAATGGTGGTTTGCCCTCAAGAGAGCAATACAAGCGGAAGCGGTTAGGTATAGCTAAGCACTAGCCATAGACAGAAACAGAGTAGAGGGTGAACTAGTTAAGAAGCTAGAAGAGGCAATTAGAAGTGGCATCGCATCCGACGTTTTGGCGGCGAGGTTGGCCCTTGACCAACACTTCAACGCCAAACACGAAGGGTGCGTTGTCAGGGCTAGGATGCGTGCTCTAAGAAACGAAGGTGTTGGAGCCGCACGAGAGGCCCGGGTGGCGGAGGCGCAACAGGGCAACAAAGCCACCATTCGGTCTCTGGTGGCCGAACAGGGGCGCGAACTGCTCGAGCCAAGCAAAATGTGTGAGGCCTTTCAGCGACACTTTGCTCGACTGTTTGGGACGAATGGCGAGCGAGAACGCAGGGTGGACTTCAGTGCCTACCTGCACAGCCTGCCACGACTCTCGGCAAGAGAGGCGGAGTGCTGCGAAGGTGCCATCACGGCGGCGGAAGTGAGGGACGCGATGGCGGGATGCTCGAGGGACAAATCTACGGGTTTGGATGGTCTGCCCTACGAGCTTTACAACTGTAAGCCAGACTTGTTTGGAGACGTCTTGGTGGCGGTGTACTGCAACTGGCAGCAAAACGGGAGCATTCCCAGTTTTGTGAGTCGAGGAGCCGTAACGCTGCTGAAGAAAGATCCAAACAAGGGGGACGTCATAGATAACTTTAGGCCCATCACTCTGCTCAATGCAGACTTGAAAATTTTGGCCAAGGTGTTAGTCAAGCGGTTGGCGCTTGTCATCGAGAAACTGATCGGCAAGGCGCAAACGTGCGCGGTGCCGGGCAGGAGCATCCATGACAACCTCCATCTGATGCGCTACATCATAGAGAGGGTAGTTAAGGAACCTGGCATGGGTGGGGCCCTGATCAATTTAGATCAATCGAAAGCTTTCGATAGGGTAGACCATCAATACTTGGAGGCTGTCCTCATAGCAGCCGGTTTCGGTCCCATTTTCCGCGCCTGGATGGCTGCCTTGTACAGAGGCATCCGTTCGGTAGTTCGCGTCAATGGGCATCTATCAAGACCCTTCGACATTGCACGTTCGGTCCGTCAGGGATGCCCCCTCTCGTCGCTTCTGTACGTGTTGACTCTCGAGCCACTACTGCGGAAGCTGGCGACGCTGAGGGGCATCCCGCGAGAGTTGGGATGCGGGACGAGCGTGTCGGCATACGCGGACGACGTCACCGTCATAGTGTCTAGCCAAAAGCACATCGAGCTTGTCGGCGAGACACTGAGAGACTACGAAGCGGTAACGGGAGCAAAAATCAACCGGGATAAGTCAGTGGGCTTGCGGCGCGGCACCTGGAGAAGCAAGCCCATGCCGTCAAGTAGCGCCTCCGTCGTGGGACGTTGGACTGACGGTCCGGTTGAGATGCTCGGGGTCTGGTTTGGTCCAGACCTCCAAACGGAGAAGAACTGGGACGAGATAACGAGAAGGGTGGCCACTCTAGCCCGGCAATGGGCCGAGAGGAAGCTTTCCCTGAAAGGTCGGGCGGAGGTGGTGAACACGTACATCGCGTCCGTCATCTACTACCGCCTGACCGTCGTTCCTTGTCCCGACCCTACCATCACCAAACTGGAGCGCATCCTCTTCCGCTTCTTGTGGAAAGGAAGCGTTCCGATGGTTAGGCGATCCGTTTGCTGCCAACACCCGTTAAAAGGAGGACTGGGCATGCCGTGGTTGATGATGCGCAGACACGCGCTGAGACTGCGACATCTCCGGCTCTACGTAGACAGCGGTGAACAGGTGTGGTCGCCGTTTGTGCGGCGCGCTTTCCCGCAGCTCGTCTCCATGACCGAACTGCAGTCATGGATCAAGAAGAGGCCGAGGAAGGGCGAATGGCACCGCGAGTGTCGCGCTGCTCTTCGGCAACTCCAACAACCCGGGTCAACCTTGAGCGACTGCATCACAACTAACGCATTCTATAGTGGATTAGTGGAGGGAAGGTACGACGACGATCTCGGGGCGAACCTGGGCGTCGACGAGGAATACCTGACCCGCCTGTTTAAGACGACCTTCGGGCCGGGACCTATGGACAACTTCCAGAGATCCCTGGCCTGGCAGTGCTATCGAGAAGCACTACCCGTTCGGGATAACCTCTACAGGCATGGCTCGAGAAACACGGGGCCGACCTGTCCGAGATGCCGGCAGAGCGACGAAACCGTTCTGCACGCACTCGTACAGTGTCCCACCATTTCAGAGCTGTGGGCTCACGTCGAACAACTGCTATCGCGTGTGGGACGAGTCGGTCTATCAGCCGAGTCTATCGTGAATATTGTCGCGCCTCCTTCCTTTAAACGGGAAGGAAGAGCTATTTTCATCGTACTTGTGGCTATGGCGAAAGAATGTGTATGGTGGACGCGTCTGAAAGGTCTAGAGACAAAGACTTTCCTCTCTGGGCAATCTCTCATCAACTTCTTCAAGTATCATCTGAAGAGGAAGTTGAGAGTAGAAAGGGAAGTCTTGTCTAGTGAATGCTTCAAAAAAAGATGGGTGAATGTAGCAAGGATGGCACGTGTGAACGACGGAGCCATCTTGAGCATAACCCTATGAACAAGAAAAAAAAAAAGGCAAAAGAGAGTCACTTACTGTTATAGTTTCTTCAATGAGAATATTGACCAAGGTTACCGTGGTCTTTTCCGTGGGCTTTTCCTTCCACGGCTAAACCTAAACTGTCCTCCCCTCTTTTTACACGAGAACATTACTGTGTGATACACGATCCCTATTGATCGGCCTTTCCTTTTCTTTTTTTTTTTCGATCCCTTTTGATCGAACTGCCCCTTTTGATCGACAGCACCAATTTTTTTTTTTTTTTTTTTTTTTTCCTTCGTTCCCCCTCCCAAAAAGAAAAGCTCTACATTGTATTTGTCCCATCTTCGTTGAGCCCTGTGTGGCTAATAAAAGAAATGTATATATATATTTGTCTGTCTGTCTGTTTGTCTACCCATCTATCTATCTATCTATCTCTGCTTGTCTGTCTGTCCATCCGTCCATCCACCCCACCCATCCATCCATCTATTTATGTATTATGTATGTACATACGTATGTATGTATCTATCCATTTGTATGTACGCATGTGTGTGCGCGAGCGATGTGTGTGAATGTACAGTTATTGTATATCGAGGAAAAATGGAGGCAGTTAGAATTAACTGCTCTTCAAGGTAAGAATTAAAATCAAAATGATAATGACAAATATAATATAATAAAAGTGAGAACTAATTTCTGTGTGTCAGTGTGACACACTTTGACCCCCTCCCTCACTATTCAATGACACTTCTACTATTCCTCATGCTGGGGTAACAGAGAGAGAGAGAGAGAGAGAGAGAGAGAGAGAGAGAGAGAGAGAGAGAGAGAGAGAGAGAGACAGACAGACAGAAATAAAATGAGTGGGAGAGAAAGAGAGACAAAGAAATGTAGGGAGAGTTGATGTTTTATTAAAAGTAGTAGTGCTGACGATGGCAGTGAGAGTAATAATAAGAGAGACAGAATGAGTGGGTATGCAAGAGAAAGAGGGAGATGATGTATAATTTTGTTTAACCATGTCTCTTTGACATAAATTCTTGTGGCCAACATACTGAAGTCTTATATTTTTGCTTTCTTTAATACATACACACACACATATAAAATCCACTTTAAACATATTAAGCATATCTAATATAATTAATGTGAATGCCAGTGTGTCATACTTTTCAAATTACTCTAATTCGGTTGTGTTTTTATTTTAAGTTCATTCTCGGTCAAGTAAATGAAGCACACAAGACAATCATCCCGTCTTATATTTTGCAGACAGACTATATTTTGCACTTCACTTTAACGGTTTTTCCATAGTGGAATGTCACATACTCGTTACTTTGTGCTATTTCTATCAAGACAATTGATCATGCTGAAGCACTCTTGCTTGATATTATTTGGCAATGCTTTGAGAATATAAAAAAAAATTAATGTAAAGTATTTTTGTAACAAGCAAAATTCGATTAACAATAAATATTGCCATTGGAGACGTCTGAAATGACATCTAATATCCTTCGGTCCTAAACATTCAACAATGTCTACAGTGAGTGTTGAGAAAACCTTTCTGAAATAATTCAGTAAAAATAGATAAAGTGGATCAACATTTTAGAATTAGGTATTTGGCTCTAGAATAAAGTTCTTCACCATAATCTCTCTAAAGACACACATATATATATATATTTATATACACAAAAACACAAAAGGTATTGGTATCTAGAAGACACAAAGAGTGGTAGGTGATACTAAGTAAGTGCTAATGACAGACCATAGTTAAACTCCCGGTTCGATAGTGATACGAATGAGGAGTTGAATGTGGGTCTTGTATTAGCATGCATATATATATATATATGACAAAACTTATAACAAAGTCAAGGATGTGAGGAGTTTTCAGGACATTTATAAGGAAAAATATATAGTCTTACAGCTGTTTCTGGGATATTCAGAGACGACGTGAGATGGTTAGATAGAGGTAATTGTTTGAGTTCGAAATAAGGAATTATTATGGAAAAGGAGGAGACAGGGAAAGTAGAGGGAAATAAGAGAATGAAATTAGAAATAACATATAAAATATTGTAGTTTCAGTTTCATTATTTGAGTAAAGTGGTGTATAGAAGTGGTAAATATGTTTCGTGTACATGGTATGTAGGATCCGGTAGTAGTTCGTGCTTAGTCATTTCAAAGTATGGAGCCATGTATTCTGTGTTGCCCATTCGAATGGGCTGTAAAAC
>NC_142932.1:59150438-59252938 GCF_046866305.1 Octopus bimaculoides | reverse complement strand
CACTGATCTTGGAATGCGTGCAAATTCCTAGACACTACCCCTGCATTCAGTATTATACATATGTGCATGTGTGTCCATGTGTGTGTATGTATCTGTACCGACCAGATAGAAAAGAGGGAGGAGAGTATATTTTTATTAAGTGATAAACTACCAGCTTAGCTAGAAATTCTATGTTCCCTTACTGACCAGAAACATTAACTCCTTCCTCTTGATCCTTCTCCCTCCCTTCTAATAAATTCTAAATTACAACCACTCCTATCTTTTCTCTTCCTCTCCTTCTCCTAACATCTTCTTTATATTTCTCTTTGATTCTGTGTAAATGTATTTGCAGAGTCCCAAAATATATTTATTTATTTATGTCATATTAAACATAGTAAATGACCCCAGCCTAGATTCACAAAATCCTTCTCCTTGGCGGCTTCAGTGGTACCAAAATGCTTCACCGTACTGTACCCCTTCTCCTTTTCTTTAATCTTAATCTTGTTTTTTAACTAAATAGATTTAAACATTTGGCCACTCCTATATGTTATTTCTTCAAACATAAAATTTCCTATTCGTTCTCTCTCTGTTTTCCACGAATTTTCGAACATATCTCCTGCGTGTAAACAAGGAATCTCTTGACGACAATGTAACCCTCGTTTTGAATAAGGTATTGTTGGCCTGATGAGTAGCCAGCGGAGTACCACTCGTTGAGTAATTATTATTTCCGAGGTTTTGCCAACTAGGTAACATATGCAGCCTGTATTTTAGGTACTCCATTCCCTAAATTTGGATACATACATACATACATACATATATATATATATATATATATATATATATATATATATATATATATATATATATATATATATATATATATATATAAATAATGTATATACATATAAATATATACATAATTAAGGCATCAGCAAACAGTTGCTTCACCACATACCGAAGTTCAGAAATAGCAGCTAAAAAGCTGAGACTGCAACATATAGCGTTACTTGTAACTCACAAAGGCAGCACAAGTAGAAGAACAATCAGGACCAACCAGTCGAAGTTGATCATAGACGCGTTTCTGGCTTAGGAGCGATAACACTCCATTTCCTCTTCGATATGATATTCTAGTTGTAAATTCGACGGTGCTAGCAAATTGTGCATGCATGACAGAGTGAACATCATGCATTGGCACAACCTGAAAACACCTCCGATCCTACATAGGCCAGCCAGTCCACTATTTCTCCTCAAGAAATTACCATGTGCGTCACAAGCAATACCGCAGAAAATTTGCGGTTTACTATCAGGGAGTGAATAATTATTACAATTAAAAGGGTAAAGGTTTATCAATTTATTAATTTATTAATAAATTAACAATTAATAATTTTTACCAAGCCCTTCGGTATGAAAACACCATTATCGGTGGAGGACTTATTTAAAAGTTCTTACACATTTATAAACATAATTAAGGGATCAGCAAACAGTTGCTTCACCACATACCGAAGTTCAGAAATAGCAACTAAAAAGCTGAATAACTTTGACTGGTTGGTTTTCATTTTTTTTTTCTTCTTGTCTTGCCTTTGTGAGTTACAAGTAATGCTATCTGTTCGAGTCTCAGCTTTTTAGCTGCTATTTCTGAACTTCGGTATGTGGTGAAGCAACTGTTTGCTGATCCCTTAATTATGTTTATAAATGTATAAGAACTTTTAAATAAGTTCTCCACCGATAATGATGTTTTCATACCGAAGGGCTTGGTAAAAATTATTAATTGTTAATTTATTAATAAATTAATAAATTGATAAACCTTTACCCTTTTAATTGTAATAATTATTCACTCCCTGATAGTAAACCGCAAATTTTCTGCGGTATTGCTTGTGACGCACATGGTAATTTCTTGAGGAGGAATAGTGGACTGGCTGGCCTATGTAGGTTCGGAGGTGTTTTCAGGTTGTGCCGATGCATGATGTTCACTCTGTCATGCATGCACAATTTGCTAGTACCGTCGAATTTACAACTAGAATATCATACCGATGAAGGAAATGGAGTGTTATCGCTCCTAAGCCAGAAACGCGTCTATGATTAACTTCGACTGGTTGGTTTTCATTGTTTTTTCTTCTTGTTTTGCCTTTGTGAGTTACAAGTAACGCTATCTGTTGGAGTCTCAGCTTTTTAGCTGCTATTTCTGCTATATATATATATATATATATATATATATATATATATATATATATATATATATATATATATATACACACACATATACATAGTTTCAGAAGGGAAATACTTTGTTTTGATTATGATGTGTGTAGGCTGTTCAAGGTGTGTGTGGTTGACGTTTTAGACAGTAGTAAGGAGCTGACAGTGAGCAATTTCCCTTTGTGATCCGAATTTTGAAATAACAAGATGTATCGTATAATGTCTCGCAAGCACGTTAATGCAAAAGTTCGTCGTAAGCGTCCCTAAATCTACAATGATTACCCACAAAATAAAACAATAACTGCCACAAGCTACATATCAACATCATCCCTACCTTCACCGCCATTTACTATTATCATTATTTCTTGCCTGTATTTTTTATGCCATCCTGTTTTCTCTGTCTTTTAACTTCTTTCTTTACGTTGAGTGTCTTATCTTAGCATGATTCAAAGCGTTGATATGTATGAAAGTTTGTCATATTCCTATAATCTACAACACTGTTAACATTATTACTCGCCGTTTCAATGAATGGTTACTTAATATCTCGGATGTATTCGGGAAAAACCAATGAGCATAAGACTCATGCAATGCATGTTGCCCATGTAATTGTCCCTTTTAAAAGTGATTGGTTCCATTCATTTACAATTCTCTATGATGGTGTAAGTTGTAAGTTGCGTTGCCTGCCTTGCGAAACACTCTTCACATGTGAAACACATACTTAACGAGTACGAGGGGGTGCTGAAAAGTTCCTGGCTTTGGGCAAAAGAAAATACAGGAGTATCAGCTAATTAGGATTATATTGAACATATTTCCCTCTTAGATTCACACACTTCCGTTTTGCTTAGCTCTGTAACAGAGATCGGACTGTTGGGCCTCCAGCCAGGCCCTTCATGATATCCTTAAAGCCAGGAACTTTTCAGCACATCCTCGTACTTTCATACTTATATATATATATATATATGTATGCATACATGAACACATGCATCCACCAACCCAAACACACACACACACACACACACACACACACAAGCACACATTTATATACACACATACACACTTACATAGAAATGTATAAATTTCTAATTTATCAGAAATAGTTTATCGGGACAAAATGAAATATGGATGAATGGAAGTTGAGCTCACAAGCGTTGATACCAACTATATTTGACTTATTTAGGGTATACCATATGACTGTGTATGTTCAGAAGGCATAAGAAATCTGTGGAGGCTAAGGTTATGTCAAATGCCGTGTCAAATATGCATTCTATTACTTAACGCATGTTTCATCTAGTACTGAAATGAGATTCCCAAACTCTTATATTAGACAACTTCATTATCTTTCATATTCCCTATGTAATGTCAAAAAACTGTTTATATTTTCTTGTTGATATATCTCAAGGAAACGTGTGGTTGACATATCGCATATCGAACTTGCATTATTCCTAAGTAATAGTTACTATTAATTGATCCGTTTACTATCCAATATGTAAATGTAACAAGTTATTTTCATATATTTGTTATTCAATGTTGCAAGAATGTTTAAAGAGCATGCAGAAGTGAGACCTTAAATCAATTTTTATCGATGCTTGTGTTTAGATGGTTGTGCGTTGTTACTTATACAAGTTACGAATGAAAGTTTATGTTCTCGTTTCACTATTCAAATAAACACATGGAAGCACTAAATCTATTTGTGGTCAATAAATCTGATTCCATATAACATCTAATAGACCCCCGACCCCGCTCATTCATCACACATTATAACAACTGAAATAATTTCAAATATAACTAACTTAAATTCTTTTGAGCTCATACATTTTGTACCTACATTTAAAATTTTCTTTGCTTTACATCTATTTCTACGTACTTATTAGTAAGATTTATTGATATTATGAAAGTTTCCACTCAGCTTTTATAAATGAAGCAGCTGAGAATTATCAGACTACTTAAAGTGTATGCACCATAATATGTGTCTATGAGCATATTTATATTTATTTATTTTATTGCTTAATCTTCATGTCGTCATCTTTAATTGTGACGACTTATGGCCCATGTTAATGCTATATAATAATGGCTTCAGTAATTGGATGGAATAATGTGGCAATCAATTTAACATAAATAAGTTTATATCATAATTTTATGTGATTCCTTAAAAAATAGCTGTCAGTATTCCTGGAATTTATCTCCTACACATTTAGTTCAAACACCCAGGTTACTAAGCATCTTCATTGCCATTTACATATGTGATGAAATGACTTGTACAAAAGGATTGCGTAAGGTTTGTCATATATGGTAATTAAATAATTGTCGAGGAATGCACGTAAGGTTGTTATAAATATCACAGAACTGCCAGCCTTGTTTTATATATACATATATATGCGCACGTACGTATATGCACAAACATATATGAATGCATGTGTATTTGTCTAACTGCATAAGTTTATATGAGATCTTAAGCAGTGATGTGCTATTGGTGGACCAATAAGTAAGTATATTTTGTGCATGTTTGGATCATCAATAACTATATCAAAATACCTACATAGATTATTGACAGTAGTGGAGGACTTCTGAATAATTTGTAGTATGAAAAGCATAACATACCACAAGTTTCTTGATGGTCACAATGTGTATATAGTTATGTGCATGTATATGTGTATGTAAATTCATATTCAAGCTTTCAAAGTAAGTAGTGTCTGGATAGCTTGCCCTCACCCATGGTTTTGCTTATTGTCTGTTTAGAGGCTTCAAAAATTTTGCCAGGGCTTGAAACTTTTATCAGGCATTTATATTCAGACTTAGAAAAGTCAGAAAATCCAGTGTAAACCATTTAATGCACTGTATACTACAAAGATAATATTGTTATAAATATATAAAAATAAGTAGGATCGTCATGCAAGAAATGCTACGGTTGTAGGTGTACTTCATCATATTTGCACTGGAGCACAGCAACAGTATGTGTTTCATGAATTAGTATTGAATTCTGTTATTCGAAATGGATAAAAGAAGAGAACACTTATTTAAATGATGAAAATTCGCAATTTTCGCATGTATAAGAATATGGGCTGAGTTAAAATAGATCTAACTTAATGAATCTACTTTTAAATCATGTTCTATTCATAGAGTTACGATGGATAAAGAATAATCATTTGCGTTTCATTCACATACTAGATTATGTTTTCTCAGAAACACACAATAGACATTTGAAAATGTACGGCAAACTTACAATTTATATAATCTTCTACAGTCCCTAAGTAACTACTCATTAATGAAAAAGAATATCTTTGCAATATTTTCGTTTTAAAGTGAATATATATGTAGGGTTTTGTACATAGCAATATCCTCTTTGATGACCCACGAAAGGAAATCATTTTAGAAGTAAAGTAAATAATAAGAATATATAGAAAAGAAAGGAATGATGCTTATATACCAATAGAAAATCCCTTTCTAGCATGACATCTCTTTTCGATACTTGAAATATTTTTCATTGAGAATGAAAATCTTTGAAGCTGAAATCCCTTGTAATTCCATATGCTTTCGCAAATGTAACTAATCAGATGCGGATATTATTTTCTGATTGAATCATATCAAGAAATAATGTCTTTTAGTGTGTGTTTCATGTAGAAAAAAAAAGAAATTAGTGTATATCGTTTTAGGTTACGCAAGGACACAGCTTCACCTTTACTGATGTTCGACACCAGATCAGTCCTGATGTAGCAAACCTATAAACAAACTTGTTTCCTCCTTTACTATCTGACGTTTCTTCATATAATGTATGCCATTGTTTTCTAAGTCTTTTTAGCATCATTTCACAGCTATTTGGTTATTATTTCTAGCTGCTAATTTGACAACCAATTTAACATTCGCGTTGTTTCAAAGGAAATGATCTTGGGTCGTTGTTGGTGCTTTTATAGTTTTGCTGAGAGTCAAGGCATGACCAACTCCTATTACATTCGGGTGTATTGTCGGTAAACTAAACTATCGTAATGTGACTTTATTTTACAAATATTGATTGTCATTCGATGGAAACCAAATAGCATGCCATAGGATCTCTCGAGTAGTTTGGAAATGTTTGGTGATGATATAGGCGGGGGGGGATTATATTACTTCTAAAGTATACTGAGGATAGACATTTAGCAGGATAGCAAGAAAAGGGAAATAAGCAAAGGGTAAGAAAACGTATGTTAGCTAAGATTTCTAAATCAGAGAGGAAATATTTGTAAGAATAACGATTGCGGCGGTGGACTAATTTGTTTAATATCTCTTTCTGATCGTCCGGTATATTTAGAAGAGATCATTATGCTTCATGTACTCGAGTCAGGTCCTTGGTATGATGATGATCAATTACGAGTGATTCTAACTACTTAATTTACAAAAACACTAGAGACCATAGTGAAAGGTCAAAAGATTATGTATGACACTTGGAAGTAAACCATCAAAAATGAAATGAAGAGGGACATTATGGTTTATGAAGGCGTTACAACAATTGAGAGAGAAGATATAAGGTAAAAGATAAGAAAATTGTGGTGAATAAATAAAGGTATTACGTAAAGAGTTTAATGAAAATAACAATTAAAATACATAAATCAGTTAAAGTGATAAAGTATACGACACAGAAACGAAATAAGGTGTGACAGATAAAAAGAGGGAATTAGATAATTCCAGGGTGAATGATAGTAGCAGAATGAGGAGAAGAAAAGGCAAGGTAAAAAAGCAAAATAGAAAGACAGGAATGGAGAAACTTGGAAAGAGATAAGGAAAAATTTGTTCGAGATGAAGAATAAATTGAAACATGGACATTTTCAGAAATAAACATGAAAAAAAAAAAAAAGAGTGAGGCTACGAGGAACAATAAGCGAAAATATGAGTGAATATGTGTATTTAGTTTTGCGTGGATGTTTGTGCTGACGATGGAAAGATAGGAAAATATTTGTGTAGTTAAGAAAAAACAGACAAAAGAATGGTTTTTGCTTTTTAAAAATATAACGGTTGAAGTTCTCTGCTCGAAAATGGAAGTAGGTAAACAAGGAGGGACACTAAAGTAACAGTAAAAGTGTGATACAGCAAATGATAAAATAAAGAGATGAGTGTGTGAAACGTTTGTGCAATGGGAGAAAAGTGAATGGCTGACAGAGTATAGGCGACAGCTTGTGTCAATGTTTCAGAATAAAGAAGAGAAAAAAAAAAAAGATGTGAAGGATAATGAATAAAGAATGCTTCCCGAAAAAGTTAAGAACGCACGACAGATTTGTGTAACAAAAAACATCTGATTCTATGTATATAGTTCAGCAGATATCATGATGGGTGGGAAGCTATTTTGACCCACTTCATACAGTATGTGTTGGCTGTAATCATTACCGCAGTTTACATCTGCTTTTTTCCTCTTCAAAAATAACACTCTTATCAGGATAAAGAGAACAGGAAAAAACCCTTCTAATCTTTGCATCAGAATGTTCTGGCATTCCTCAGATATATTCAATACACTTCATTGTCTGTTCGTTCCTAGAAATAAATTTCGATCTTTTCAAATAATAGGGGTAGTCTATCCGATTAAACTTGGAGATTATCTTGGTTTCCGAAAAATGTTAAGGCCGCAGAATTTTATATCGCAACTGACATTGTAATATTGAAGTATGGGGCATGGTATCTGCGCGCGCATGCGTGTGGTTGTATGTGTACACGTCTATTTGTGTATATATGCGTGCATCTGTGCCTGTGTGTCTGTCTGTCCGTCTGCACATACTTATTAGGGGTACACATTTGTCTGAATGTGTCTATATTAATTTGAAATGTATCCTATGTATGTGGAACGTAATAAGATAATCCTTTGTATGAGCAAGTGTGCATACACACACACACAAACACACATATATATGCACATACATACTTACATATATTAAAAAAATAAATGCTCATATATATATATATATATATATATATATATATATATATGAACATGTATGAGCATATATATATGCGTGTGTGCAATCATTTGTTCATAAATACATAAATGCGCGCGCACAAACATACACACACATATATAATAGTAAAATAAACAGCAGGTACAATGCTTCACCAATAAGGAGAATAATAATTGTCACTAAATGTGACTAGGGGGTTAAGAAACATTTACATTGCTAGAAATACGACCTAAAATGCTCTAATGTTGTAGTTAACACACCTGAATGATCTTTCATACACTAACAGAGACCTGAATCATCTGAAAAATGCCGAACGAGAATTCTTAATACTGACGTCAGTTTCAGCAATTTCTATTTGGCTAATCAGTTAAACCCGATTGATTCCTGGTAACATGCCACATATATACACATGCGCGCTCGCGTGTGTGTGTTCTTGTGCTCTTTTACTTGTTTCAGTCGTTCAACTGTGCCCATACTGAAGTACTGCCTGAAATAGTTTTTAGTCGAAGAAATCGTCCCCAGGACTTATTCTTTGTCAGCCTAGTACCTATTCTCTCTCTCTCTCTCTCTCTCTCTCTCTCTCTCTCTCTCTCTCTCTCTCTCTATATATATATATATATATATATATATATATATATATATATATATATATATATATATATATATATATATATATATATATATACATATATATACATATATATATACACACATATATATATATATATATATATATATATATATATATATATATATATATATATATATATATATATATATATATATATATATATATATATATATATATATATATATATGGGCGCGCCAGCGTGTGTGTGGGTGTGTGGGTGTGTATGCGTATATGTGTGTGACAGAAGTGGCCGGTCGCCGCAGCTAGCGCCTATCCTCCAAGGACCCTTAACACCACTGGGATGACACTTCCATGCTGTTTATGTTTGAGACAATAGTAGAATGATGAAAGTGCCCGAAATGAAGAAGGAATTCATCAAGTATGCATGTATGGATGTAAGCATCCGTGTATTTATACATGTACGTATGTTTGTATGTATGTGTATGTATGTATGCTTATGTATTTTCTGGGTATGACTTTAAACTGCATCTTGTAGTTGTGCCTGGTACAGAAGTTCCACAGATTTGAAGAGCGTGGAAGCACCTCTTAACAAATATTTATTCCGAAGTCTGCTTTCACCCGAAGTAATAGCATTTGTTAGGGCTCCGACTATGGGTTAAATAGCATGTCAACTAAGCACTGCGTTACCTTCCTTCCTTCATTTACGAAATCTAGAACAGCGTCTGTGACAGCATCCGGCGGCTGCCTTGGTTTCACACCTTCTGCGTCTTTCTAAAATTCGGTGGCAAGTTTTGTGTATTATATTGCTATTGACCAATACAGGACAAATTCAAAGGGATGGCTGCAGAGGTGCCTCACCACATTACCGTGTGCGCAGCACCTCGTTGTAGCTTGTCCCAAATCTAAGTCACCTTGGATCTCTCCTTGACATTGCACCGAACGTGGTATGTCACATGGTGCTGTGAAGGTTTACACCCACTTCTTATCACTGGAAACGAATCTTTGAGAAGAATTTGATCCATCTCGACCTTCGTCTTTCATTTTCCTTCTCTTATTTTTTCTACTCCCAAGGTCATTGGCGATGAAATGCTGGTGACAGAGTTAAGAATAGTTAATATTGGAAGCCACTAGCTGGAAGTTTGCACAATGGCGGCATGAATATGATGGTCGCTGACATCTTCACCAGCAGACAGCAGGTTTCTTTGGTCTAGCTCATGTTTCTAGGCAGCGCAATTTAGGGAAGTAATTGCCTACCTTAATCCGAAGAACGGCCTAGAAATAGTGGACGAAACAACGGTTGCCTTGTTCTATGAGGCAAAGGAAACCGCACGTGACAAGTGACCCTTCTAATGTGGTCGAAACTTTAAAAAAACCGCTAATTGTTCCTAACTCAGATCAACCTCATGGTCTGGTATCATCGGAGCTGAAACGCTACAACTTGGACATAGAATCTCTTAGTGAGACGTACTTCTCAGAGCAAGGCTTTCTCACTAAACAAGGGGAGGAATACACATTCTACTGAAAGAGCGTCTCCGATGGCAACAAGAGAACTCATAGAATGGATTTCGCTGTGAAGATCTGTATAGTAAATAAGATGACAGAACTACCGAGAATGCTATTAATTACAGCATACAAGAAGGTTCTCTATAGATGAATCTTTATGACGAGCAAACATAGATGAAAGTCCTCCCGCTTATCACTAATACTTTTTTTGTAGTAACTAGAACTACATTATCTAACTTTGTTTTTTAAGACGATGCAATTTAATTTACAGAAAGTAAGCAATTCAAATATTGGCATAAATGTGTTGGTTATTAAAGTTTTACTTCGCATAATTCGTGTGGTGAAGTATAAAATATCATAAATTTAAAGAACTGTCTGTTGCATTAAGGTGCCATGCCTCCAGAGAAACAAATTGTGTTGTGAGAGTTGTGTTCGTTACGACTGCAATGATTCACACTGCTGAAAAGTTAGCTTTCTGTCCATACAATTTCCCGCATACTTCCATGACTGAGATAATCTTTAGTAAATATAGTTGTTTTAAAATATGCCTCAAAGTGGTCTGGGTGAAACATGAATTCGTACTGTGTCAGCTTCTGATTCAGCACCTCTTAACCCTCTCAGCCACTTCGTTTTCTAAATCCATGTAACATCGACGGCACTTACGATAGTGATTTGGATTAAGTTTGACAATATTTAGTCAATATAATCTGTCTGTATTATGCATTTCAACCTGACTTTGAGTTTATGTTTATTTCCTTTACCGCTGTCAATATAACAGCACAACAACAAAAACTACTACTACTACTACTACTACTACTACTACTACTACTACTACTACTACTACTACTACTACTACTACTACTACTACTACTGTGGTGGTAGTAACTTTGCTAATATTATCTCAGTCGGTTACGAACTCTACAGTGCATAATCCGGTCTGGTGGCTAGACAGACAATATCGATATCGAAGGTATTTGTCAAAACAATAACATTAAAAAATGTTGTTTTTTTTTTCCACCTATACTTTAGAACTGTGTGATGAATGGACACGTCCGACATCTGATTCTTGTATCAATACAATAGTTGTAGAGATGTAGAAATAATGAGCAAATCTGTCAAGAAGACATAGCTGCAAAAGCACATCGTTGTACTGTTTAGCTGTGCAAGGCATATGAATAATGAGATATTACGAGTGGAATAAAGCAGAGGAGCTATTTCTTTATAGCAGCAGATGTGATAACAAAGTTAAAATGTAACTTAATAAAATTAGAAATGTACAGAGGACTCTGTATCTCTAAAAAGAGTTTTCAAAATATTGTTCACTCTAGCATGAAAGAATAATTGTTATATAAAAATATCGCATCTAGTTTGGAGTAAACAAATAAAGTATATACGTTTTAGATAATAATATACATTTCACTGTCAAATGCCAAATCTGTTTTGAGGTCTAAATATAATTTCGAATAGACAATGACATGGCTACAATATCCTGTCATGTTTAATAAATATTAGTACTTAAGCCTGTCCAGATGTAATTGCGTTGATAGAAACGATAGAGTGTATCGTGTATTCAGCAACAATACGGCGGCAGAGTAGATTAGAAGCCATTTGCAGCCTGCCATCAATGTGATTTGGATACTCGCTACAATTCAAAATCGAAATTTTCGAATATAGTATGTACAATAATTGGAAAATATGTAGTGGTAAATATAGAAAAAATAGAAAATACATTTGTAGTTTATCAAACGAAAAATACTTCCCCATTTTTAAAATAATTAAAAAATCACAGAAAACTGTGCAAAAATAAACAACGAAGATAGTGAATAGTGATTTTTTAAGAAAAATGCGCTTTGTATATGTGAATGATGTGTGCGTGTGGATGATGATGATGATGTGTGTGTGTGTGTGTGTGTGTGTGTGTACATAGTTCAATATTGTTTAAAGTTGTCTGTAGATACATATCTTAGTCAATCACATTCCAATTTAGCCCGATGTTCAAACTTTTGACAATACATATCAAAACAAGAATGTGAAATTTCAATTTGATTGATTAATATTAGAACCACTCTAAAACGGCGAGCTGGCAGAGACGTTAGCACGCCGGGCGAAATGCTTAGCGGTTTTTCGTCTGTCTTTACGTTCTGAGTTCAAATTCCCTTGATGTCGACTTTGCCTTTCGGGGTCGATCTAATCGACTGACCTCCACCCCCAAAATGTTGAGCCTTGTGCCTAGAGCAGAAAAGAACATTATAACCACTCTATATGTCAGGTTGTCAACAACTATAATTGCTTACTGTTGTAGGTATATATGTCATCAGTTATAAACATTAGGTTTGGCTGCGTTTTGATTGGTTACAGGTTATGATAGTTTGTATAGATTTGAGTATAATTAGATATACAAATAGTGTATATACATATAACTGAACGTTCCTGTGTCTTAAAGATCTAGTTGCGAGAAGGAGTTTGGAGGTGTATGCCGAACGTATATATATATATATATATATATATAAATATATATATATATATATGTAATATACACTCTTAGTAGCATTCAGCATGTATGTTGAAGAATACCGATATTCCACTAGCACGGTTATATGATAGTTTAAATAGGATAAGAACGTATGTTCGATAGCACGATGAAAATATCTGTGGAAGTAAATTTAAGAAGTCATGTTTATTCTGAAAATATTATTTAGTTTCATCATACTGGGTTGACTGTATTTTCTCGTATAGACAAAAGCTTGAATATATCTCCAAAAGGGTGCATGCAACTTAATCTTAAACTAATTTATTTTTCCTTATCAACTTACCATCAGAATTCGCACGCATTATACAAAAGAGAAGAACGGACTCGGTTTAACACCAATCGTTTATTTATAGAAAGTAGTAGAAATATAAACAGTGAATTCATCACGACATATTCATGATGGAAAAATTGTAGCACGTATTATATATGAAGTAAACATTTAAAAAAGGCATCTGTCGCGGGAATGACGAAAGGATAGATTTACTTAGTCCTTTAAACTACACTAACAGGTTAATAATAGCATGACATAAGTTCATGAAGAATGAACAATGCAAAATAGCAATGCAGAAGTGAGTGACAAGGTCCCCTGTGACAACCAAGTGCCACTAAATAGTTTCCCAAATATCTGGGTTTAGGTAACTGCCGTGAACCCGACTCTAGACGCCTGTCTCCATTAAAAAAGAACATCTCCATAGAGGCTAGAATCTGTATAGGAACAGTAAGATTGACCAATGGAAAAGTGTAAGACATTTAGAAACAAATGGCAACTGACACGAGTATTACGTCATGCTGCTGCTGCTAAAGTATGTAACCGCTACAATATATATGTATGTATATATGCACGCTAACACGCATGCACACACGCACGCACACATGCATGCACACATCATATAGTCTAGAAATACGAAATAGTTGTGCAGACATTGATTTAAATCCGAAAACAACATACTGACAATTACAAATGTTTAATGATATTAAATAACCTTAAGAGAGAAAATATACATAAGCAGTGTAGTAGCATAAATGTATATTATATGTGTCTGTGCATACACATAGATATAGTTATAGACATAGATATAAATATATACATATATCAGAATCATGTAAACTTACATAATTACTCGTTATTTAATTCATTTACCGAATTGTGTTATGATACTGCAAAAATTAATGTACTTAAGTCAGGTTTTGAAATATGAACAGGCCTTCCCCTAAATAAATTTTGTTAATAATAGTTGATATTTTTTTATTGGTAATAGTTGACATCACAATTTATTTTCCAGAGTTTCGGCTTCATTGAGCTAATGGCAAAATTATGGCTTTCTTTAAGAAGCATCTAAAGGGTCTAAAGCAGTGTTTCGGTGTGGCCGTAGTCTTAAGCTTTGGTTATTGCTTTACAATATTTAAATACAATGGAGTTTGTATAAACGTTGGACGAAATTGTCTGTGG
This sequence comes from Octopus bimaculoides, assembly GCF_046866305.1. Lineage (NCBI taxonomy): Eukaryota > Metazoa > Mollusca > Cephalopoda > Octopoda > Octopodidae > Octopus > Octopus bimaculoides. The sequence continues at coordinate 59,238,773 of NC_142932.1, read as the reverse complement.
TAGTCTTTTGTGTCTTTTCCTTCCGGCTGAAAACCTGCGGAAATTTTCTTTGATTCTCTTCCCTTCTAACCTATAAATATGCAACTTGAACCAATGGTTCGATTTCCTTAATAGATTCCTTCACCAAAATGATTGGTCATATATCTATATTAGAAATAAGTGTCATAAGGATTTAAGAAACAGGCACAACATTTATTAAATATGAATCGGCAGTAATGCGTAAAAAAAACTCAACACATTTCTTCATTTATTTCGCTCATTCGACACAGGAATAAAATGCCAGGAAGTAGAAAAGTTGACTATTTATAACCCGTATACAATCACGGAAAGACAAGGTCGAAATATTTAGAATTTGAACATAAAATGCTTTAAGAAAATACGGCAAAGAATTTTGTTCAATGCTCACATAGAATCCCCAAGGCTGCTAAACAATCACACAGTTTAATATTGCAGTTAATAGTAGGAAAGGTGATAACTCAATATCGGTTATAACTTTGAGGGTCCTTGCTATTAGATATGAATCAGGTATAAAGGAGTGGACAATGTTATATCTACAAACCTTAAGGTGTAAGAGAAGAAAATGTTTGGTAATATTTCGAGTTCGTCACCTTTGTAGAGACAGTAACATTGCCTTTATGTAGGTGATGTAGTCTGAATATTCAAGGATTGCACAGAGAGAGTAAAAAAAGTGGCGACGTGGCTAAGTGGCAACGGTCATACATTGGAAATTTTGTCACACATAATCGTTGTTCATAAAATCCATAACGCGTATCTCATTATGTTCGTTTGATATAGAAATAGAAATTAAAGCAGAAAAGGTGACTATTTTTAACGAGTATGAAATCTTCAGGATATAGAAAATTGAGAACGTAACTACTGTACCAATTATTGTAAGAGAATTAGCGACAATTAGGACATTGCAAAATAGATGGAGAAGATACACGTAGACAGTGAAATAAAGCTATTGCAAATATTTTGCATATTGGGATCAGCTAAACATTTTGTAGGGTACTCGATAGTTATATCCACTTAAATAAATGGAAAAGGTAAGGAGGAGCCTGCTTGATATGTAAGGTTACTGGCTGTAGCTCACTATCAAAGCAGAAATGCGACCAGGTTATCAGAACCGACCTGTGAAACAAGCAACGAAGGAAGAGGAAGCGGTTGAGGGTAAACATGATGAAGATCATCATCATCAACAGCATCATCCTTATCGTCATTTCTTTTATTAGCTATAGGCATGATGTACTCATGAAAGTACAAGGATAAAAAATATGTACACAAATATGAGATTTACATTACGAAGAAATTTCCGCAATATGTGCTGCATGGAAGTCATGAAATATGCGCTCACGCAGTTGCTTTTTTTTTTTTTTCTACTGAGTGTAAACACAACGAGATTCACCATCTCGTAATTCTCACCTACCTTTTATTGAAGAAAGTAGGATGCAATACTTTCTTTTCTACTCGCGCAATCTTCTTCATGTTGTAATTGAATCAGTGGATAAGTCATTAGCCAGAGTTGAAAATACCTCTCTTCAAACCTATTTTCCAGGTATTGTCTGCTGATAATTTGCACGAAATGCACCCATAATAGTTCCCCGTCTCATGCTTAGAGTGATTCTGATATTTCTGCCTGAATGTATGTCAGCCTCAGTGCATTCATGCATATCTCCAAATACGAATTCTAGAGACAACCACGTACTGGGTATTGTCCGTTGATTGATTTATTGACCTGTGAAATCTGCCTCTTTTGAAAGAACCGAACAAAAGTGCTCCAGCCAGGAAAAATATCTGTTCGGGAAGGCTACATCAATCAAGAAGTAATGTGTCACCAAGGCGATGTATACTTTAGGCATTCCACCCGATAGTTGAGGTACGGCTTCCTGCCAGCGCATTCCCGCATGAAACCACCCAGTTCATATCAATCTGGATGTCGACAGAGATCATTACTGGCCGGCAGCGACTTGTCTCAGTAGCTGTCAACTTGCGATCTCACCTACGCCTTCCGGCTCATGAGTGCTCCCAGCACACTTGAGTGCTGACAGTAGACCATACCTCAAGTGTGGTGTACACCGTTTCTATCTCTGAAATGTCCCTCCCCACAACCGCACACCGCCAGTGATGCATTCTAGCACAATTCCTTTCAAGGGAGTGGTCGCAACAGTTAAAACAGATAGGAGAGGCGAGAGAATATATTCTAATCCCACAGAGCGCTAGCTGCTCAATGGTTATGCAAGCTGGTCATTTAATGTGACTCTGAAACAAATGTCGCGTTATATATGGAAGCTAACATCTGAAGACTAGTCCAAAAACCACTGATCTTGGGACATCTTTCAAGAAGCGATGGTCGACTTATGAATGCTTTGGACATATTCATTGTGACCAGTGCTTGCTAAACGCAGACCTATTTCTGCCCCAATGAATGATGTATCGGACAAGGTACCGCAAATAACACAAGTTTGTGCTTTACTGACTATAATACAGAGACTTCAAGCTAAGATTTAAATTAAGAGATAATCAAATGTCAACACTGCAGATATTAGAGGTGACACACAATTTGGCTTTGAATTTCGCAACCTGAAATGTAGTTGGTATTTGTTCTGCTTGCACTTATGTGAGAAGAAGAAAGACTATAATAAGGAAGCGGTAAAATATTTAAGATTATGGCTCTTATTGATGTTATTTTGTTGATGTGTCCTGGTCAGCTCTAAGTGAACAAACATACGATTAAAAAAGTTTTAACAATGTTTACACCATATTATTTTAAATACAGTTTACAGTGAATATTTTACGCTATCTATTGTTCTTTTGCTCTTTTATAACTGCAGCACATGAAATATCGAACATTTAGTTTCTATTTAGTAATTTCACTGTTGAAATCTACCGACGGTAGTCGATCTTGAGGTTAGTTAAATTTTATTGTAAACGAATTAATGATTGAAGTTGATTTAGTTATCACGTGCATAAAATGACAAAAACTCCAAAAAACTGCAGTTAATATATATCGGGAGATATATTTTTTGCACTTCGATACTACACTCGATAATTGTGAAAGATGGAGAAATTAAAATTTGTTAGGTAAAGAGAATATGGGTTTGCCAAGTTTAAAATGTCCAACTTTCTTGTAAAAACAGATTCTATTACGATTAATAAATCGGAGGGGAATAGGCAATATCAGTAACCGTTGCATAGGATTGCTGGTGTTGAAATCATTAATATTTAGAATGAATTTTTATTGGTAAATATGTGATGGTATTTGAAATGATATCCGAGTTGACACGCACCTATATAAAACACAAGAGAAAAACAAAAAGACAGAGTGAATAATGTTTTGTCCAGAATTAGAAAGGAAGTGTGATATGGTGCAGGAATGGATGCGTAAAATGAGTGATATAAGAAATCGAGAATATCATTCAGTGTTAGAAAATAAAATCTCTCGATTTAATTTAATATCCAGCAGTCATGAATATAATCAGTTAAGATATCAGAAATATAAAAATATATGTTGCTGTGTCTTGGTAGAATTACTTTGTTTTGTGCCATATCAAGTATCTTGCAAAACATATGCAATGATGGAATATCAGAAAATTTATTCATGTTACGAAGACCTGAAGAAATATTATTCCGCTCAAGAAAATTAATATATCTGTAAATATAATAATGAAACAAAGTTGTGCCACCATTGTGTACGAAAACACATGACACTCATATATACATATATACTAACAGACTAGCAAGCACTTGCACAGGCATATATTACACACACACACACACACACACACACACACACACATACACACACACACACAAACAAACACACACACACACAAATATATATACTTATCCATACAAACATACATATGTGCAAGTACACATATGCGCACAGACAAGCGTCAACAGAGACATACACAGCGTATCTGTGTATGTATGTATACATAGAAAAACAGAAAGATTTATATATATATATATATATATATATAGGTGAGAAAGATGATAGGTGAAAGCACGTGGTTGGATGTATAAAAGATAAACAAGAGTGAAAAAACTGCAAAAGGCTTGTGTTACATGGTTAAAGTATATATTTAAGTCGTTATGTCATAAAAATGTTATAAAATTTTGAGTATAGAAACATTGTATTTGGAGAAATAACCGGTTTCGTGTTTTCTTTTCAAATTTCTCTACCTGTATCGTAACATGTCTTCGCTCCATTGTCACTGGAGCGAAGACTTGCACACCTTAAACTATAGACTGTATTCATAGTCTTCCATTTTATTTATGGGCGCACTTCAAACACTCTAAGGTTTCTAAGAGTGCTGGGGTTTCTTTCAAGTAGGACTGATCCCTAGATCTGCGATTTTATGGGAGTTCCTGATAGATTATCTCCTTCTTGAATCTGTAGAAACATGCTCATCAAATTAATACAATAAAGCTAAAGTACAGATCAAATCGATAAAAAAGTACGTATATTCATTACCAAAATGATAATCTCCTAATATAACGACATCAGTTCTAACTCACGATTTTACATCAATAGATTTGTAGAAACATTTATAGAAACGTGTATGTATGTATGTATATATACATTCATATATATAATATATATTATATTTTATTTATTGCTTTAATTGAACGTGACTTATCCATTTCAAAGTAAGTTTATATATATATATATACACACATATACACACACACACACCCACACACACACACACACACACACACACACACACACACACACACACACACATATATATATATATATATATATATATATATATATATATATATATATATATATATATATATATATATATTCGTAAAATAATAGAGTTAATGTCTAATCATAGAGTAAACCAATGGTTCCGCATTCACAAGACTGTAACCTCGCAGAGAGTCACTAGTGACTAGTGTCTAATCCGAGGACAAATTTTCAAGTCGGAGAAATCACAATTTTATTTTTTTTTCCATCGAGGAAAAATGTGATTTGTTGATATACGGGCAACACACACACATACAAACAAGAGCGTACAAAAACATGAATGCAATTGGTGTACGTACGTGTGTATATGTGTGTCTGTGTGTGTATTGCCCATATATATACATACACACACACACATATATATATATATATACTTAAGACTTAGTTGTGAGATCTGAACATAACCTCTTCTGACACAGAGAATCAGCAAAGAGGGGTTAGATGATGGGGGTGTTTTCAAAGGGCTGGCATGTGTAACCTGATCACATCTGTCGATCAAACTCCCAAGCCATGCGCTCCCATTGTGACACTGATTCTGCCCAAATTTGACGTCGATGTTACTTAATTTGGTTTGAAATAAAGAATTTGATTAGCTTAATAATCCTAACTTAATACTGGGCAAAGCCAGGCTATACTGCTAGTACACACACACACACACACACACACACACACACACACACACACACACACACACACATATATATATATATATATATATATATATATATGTAAATATATAAAAATAAAAAGATAAAGAGAGCAATGGTAAGGTTGGAGAAGTATTTTATGGAAAGAGTCTTACAGCTGTTTCTGGGAAGATCCAGTACTTCCCTTCATCGGAAACAGAAAAAATAAAGTTATCTATTATTATATCCATAGGCCGATATTTTTAGTATGAAGTGGTAAAGAGTATGATGCGCTGAAAAAAGAGAGAACAGTACTTGAAGTGTAGTTTCATTCCAGTAGTAAATATCCGTGTAAAATCCGTGTAAAGTAATCCTTGTGGGGATAATCCGGAAATAGATGTTAGAGTGAAGGCTGGTACAGCATAGATAGCAGAGGTGAATATATGCCATACTGCGATGGATTTTTGCTTTTTTACTTGAAGAATGGCCAAAGTCAAGTGAAAAATGAGCGGTAATTAGGTCAAGTCATGAAGACAGAATGTGAAAGGGGATAGAGGAGAGATAGAGGTTGAGGATGGCAGCGGTATATTTTAATGGTCAGTTGATCTATTACATAACCCTACTGCTACATATATAGGTGCAACTAAACACTTTAAACATCTCTACGCAGCCCATATGCACTCTTTTAGATACGACAAACACAGTAAATCTACATTAGCCAATCATATTCATCACCTCAAAAGCAAAAATACCCAATACACCTTAAAATGGTCCATCTTAGATTCCGGAACTCCATACCAGGGCCAGCGCTCCAACTGCAAGCTTTGCCTAACGGAGGCGTTCCATATTTTAAAATACAATTCTCCCACTCTACTTAATCGATATAACGAAGCGTTTAGTAACTGCAATCACCGCTCTTTCTACACATTTAAGTTCTATCACAAGCAAAATTGCACGAACGATCACGCAACATAATCACATGACCCCCAACAGGCAACCTATTCAACCTGGCAAAAACATCCATCTTTTACCATCTTTTGAATAGGATTATTTCGTTTCGATCATATCACCACATATATATATACCCCCAAATCTCTTTCTTCTACTCCCTAATTCACAACAACACCACCAACGCATACCGACTACGTCGTTTCTCTCAATCCCTTTCCACCGTCTATAAATAGGTTTGGCTGCATTCTAGAATATGATACTACTAACTACCTTTCCCACCCATCTCTCCCTTTATCTCTGTCCTTGGTTTATCACTCATACCCACACCACCTATATACTACATACACGCATTCCTTCCTACTCACTAGACCTTTTAACCTCATCCCCCCCATTCCTCCTTCTCTCTATATGCTCATCCCCTCTATCCTGTAAGATCAACTGACCATTAAAATATACCGCTACCATCCTCCACCTCTATCTCTCCTCTATCCCCTTTCACATTCTGTCTTCATGACTTGACCTAATTACCGCTCATTTTTCACTTGACTTTGGCCATTCTTCAAGTAAACAAGCAAAAATCCATCGCAGTATGGCATATATTCACCTCTGCTATCTATGCTGTACCAGCCTTCACTCCAACATCTATTTCCGGATTATCCCCACAAGGATTACTTTACACGGATTTTACACGGATATTTATTACTGGAATGAAACTACACTTCAAGTACTGTTCTCTCTTTTTTCAGCGCATCACACTTCATACTAAAAACATCCGCCTATGGATATAATAATAGATTACTTTATTTTTTCTGTCTCCGATGAAGGGAAGTACTGGATTTTCCCAGAAACAGCTGTAAGACTCTATCCATAAAATATATTTCCAACTTTACCAGTGCTCTCTTTATCCTTTTATATATTTATACATACACACGCTAATACACGACTTATAATCCCCAATCTTGTTCATACAACGACTGGGGCAAACTAATCGGTATACAGCACTTACTCGGTATTACCTGTATTCACTTGGGTTTGGTTAAATCCAATACCCTCCTCAACCTTATATATATATATATATATATATATATATATATATATATATATATATATATATATATATATATATATATATATATATATATATTGCGTGTGCGCGTGTCTGCTTTAATGTATATATGTGGGATTTGTTTTCATATTTTGCTAAACATTTTTTCATAATGATTGAATGAGGTTTTAAATTTCAAACTTAGAAGGAAAATAAATTTAAAAGTCAAAATCCCTTGTTATGAAAATTAAAATTAAAATATTAAATCACAACAAAATGGAAACGCTAGTCACAAGTGTGTGAGAGAGAGAATTTTATTTTCCTAATTTCTTTTTATAGTCGAAATTTTTCTTTTCTTTTACCATGTTCTCATTCAACTGCAAAGCAATTTTGGGAAATGCATTCTGCATTTCCTTTTTAATTTTTCTAAAAACAATAACTAAATAAATTTCGGATTGCTATAAATGTGCGTCAGTTTAAAAAGCATCTTCATTTTGAGAAAAACTTTGAAGGTTCCAAAATAGATCCACGTTTCTAATGGAAATATATATAAGAAATTATGTACCACTCCCTCTCCCATTCCTCTCATCCTATCCCTCTCTGTCCTTCTCTCGTTCTCTCTTTCCACACAAACACAAACACGGTTTGTCAGTGGGTGTTATATCGGTAGAAAAATGTATTCATACCTTAGCGAGTATGAGCTGTCTACAGCGAAGGAGGAGCTCGTTAAGGCGGTAAATAGAATGGACGAGCATTTGGAAAGACTAAAATGTTTTGTTGAGGCTGTATAGGTGAAGGAAAAGGTTGTGGATCTAACTGGACTGAAGGAGCTGAGTAAGAGGACAAAGAAGGTGGACTGTGATGTGAAGTTATTACCCCCGAAAAGCATTATGGAAAATATGGAAAAGAAGACCATTACTTACAAGGTGTACTCAATGGAGAGAAGGAAGCTGGAACAGATGGGGATGGAAAAAATTGAAATGTCATTGAAAAAACTTTCGAAGGGAATGACATACATAACGAAAGGGAACAGATATGGGACATTTGTTTCCAGTTTAAGACAGCGGAGGAGGCAAAGAGGTTGGCGAGTGCAACTGTAAGAACGGAGGAAGTGGTACTTCTACCCACATACCTTGGAAGAATGACTTCTAAGGTGAGGGTAGGAGGAATTTTCCGTCGGATATAGTAGTGGCTTGCGTTGCGGCAGCCGTCCTCGTTGGAAGTGAGGAGGAGGTGGTTGTTCGCCAAGCCACGGAAACGGAGGACGGAGTATGGAGAGGAAAACACTTTCGAAGGAGGAAGCCATGAGCAAATTTGGCGGGATTTAAAACTAAATAAAATGCAAGTTATTATTAATGTTGTGATTTTTAAATCCAACTCAGTCTACATTTAGTAGACTTAGGACCAAATATTTTTAAGCAATTGTAATTACGCATTTTATTATGTTATAATGCATAAAGGACTAACAATTATGATGTACACTTCTATATTTAATTTGGTACTATATGACTGAAGAAGATTAGGCGAGTATTTCTAACAAGTCAAGCTATCTATCACATCTAAGTGTTGGGTCTGCTGACAACAAAAAAACTCTTCCAAGTCATTCTGTTTGGCTCTTAACCTTTAGAAATCTGCTATTCATGCCATATTATATTATCATCCGAAGAGTGTAATAACATTGCCAAAGAAACATTTAATTTCTGAGACAGTGCTTTCACGAAAATATTATTCTTCATATATAAGTTCAGAACTAAATTATATCTACTCTTGAATGCAACTTAATGTTTTCAATTTCAGTTCGAATTTTCTTTATTCAGATTTCTTAATACTATCACCATTACGAAACTGGTGTTATATTAAATGATTAAGAAGAAAGAGACTAATTGACTAATATCAACACTCACTATATGGTATTTACCATAAGTGTGAAAAAAGATTTACACAATACGATATGATAAGATATACATATTATCATCGTATTCTAATTTTTTTTTCTTTTATTCACATTATACGATAAATTTTCATGATATTTTTCCGTGAAAAATATCTGATTTTATAAAGATTCCTTATCAGACTACCATTTAATTTTATGTTCTTAATTTCACTTTTTTAAGCGAGTCATCTCAAAATACTGATAACATTTATTCTTCTTCTAAGACATTTTTTCCAAATTTTTTATTACGCATTTTTATTTAGATTTCTAGAACTTTTTCTCGTTTTTATTTTATTAGTTTCATTTTTGCACGTTTCTAAAATATCAAAACTCACAACCTTATCTTTTAGTTCATGAATAAACATTCTATATTTATTTACCATAAACCAGACTGATATTTGCCATTTCAAAACTGATGTTTAACCACTATAATTTTTAAATATTGTCAATATGACTACACCTTTCCATACAAAATCTCAACTGGTTCTTTAGACAAGTTATTTCTAGAGATCACATCTTGTGTTTTGTCTAATTTTCCCCTTGTGTATGCTCTTTTTCTTTTCGATATATTATTATCATTTCTAAAAGAGAGTAATTTTGAATTCAACAAGGAAACAAATACCAATTACGAACACACATATGCCAACTATCGCTCTTTATATATATATTTCTCTCCGTATCTCTCTCCCTCCATGTCTCTCCCTCTTCCCTCACTCTCAGATATACATCGCACACTTACTCATTCCCTTTTTTGTCATTCATTCTCAAATTGGTATTTTATGATTAAAAAATCTTTCTTTTCCAGAATAATGGATATTCTCTCTTCCATTGTGTTCAAGTACATATAATAACATGACCATACGCACTTTTGCTCTGTTCGCTCCAATTTTCAATTCTAACTTCTCCTTGCATACAAGCACATAGAAGTTTAATAATTAAAAGTAATTTATAATAATTTTAATGTACTTTTATGCTTATTGGCTTGGCAGATTAGGAATAATGCATTCAACCCAAGCTCTCTCAATCAGATGTACTTTTACAAATATTTTTCTTTCTATGCACTCTGTGTACTGCATATTGCCAAACACGAACTAATTTCACGCTATTGCGGTTTCCTTTTTGTCTTGTTGACACTTTACCAACCAGGTCTGTCAAAGGCCTTTCGTTATATTTCACAGAAAGCACCCTAGCTTTGGCAATACCACCTTCGTACTTCTCATTGTTGAATTAATCAAGGATGAATCTTGCCTCGAATACGACGGTTGTATTAACGTTTCTATTTTCCTAATTAGCTCTCGCTCTATCTAGATTCGTCCATCAAAATTAACAAGCTTTATCGACTCCATTCTAATAGTCTGTTCCAGAGCTAGTTGCTCTTTGTTGTTGACGATTGATTCCTCAGTACCCGTATAAATAATATGCTTATCTTATTTCTGTAATCTTTGCGTGCTGTGAAAGATTCATTCAGCTTTCAGTACCCAGGAGCTCTCTATAAATGCCATCAGTGTCTGCTGGCCTACTGAATTCAACATGTAGATACTTTCTGGATGATCCGGTGCTATTTACTCATGTCTATACTGGCGCAATTGGGAAATTCACGTTGTATCTATTAGACAGATGGAAACGACTAAGCAGGTTTTCCAAGTTTTTTCATCCTCTCTCACTGTCATGTCAACTAAACGAGTCAATTCCAAATCTGTATTCAAGATAGTGTTTCAGTCGCATACTTTGACTCAAGAAGGAGAAAATCTTAGGGAAGTTAAACACTTGAAGAAAACTCACCGCTCTAACATAGTCAGGTCGTACACCAAACTAGTCTACATGCACCACCTACAATATTGTTCATGTCCAGGAGCATCGCCTTACGGATCATGTTTATGAATATCGACCGTATACCGAGCATCAGGTATTTCTGAAACGGCATTGCAAATTTATCCCACATTCGAGACCGAAGTGTAGATACGGAGAACTCAAAGTGGCCAAACATCTGTGCTGAAACGCGCGTTTAGGAAATCCTGATTACGGTGATGGCTAACATATCCCAAAACACTAAGCTGAGGTTATTGCGTAGGAAACACTGATTTTAGAGTACATGTAGGTCACGTGCACCCCACTTTAAAATCTGCCACGTAAGGAGAGAGAAAAAGAGAAAAGGAAACGAATAACATAGGTACATATATGGTGACTTGGTCAAATTAAATTGTGCGGCTGACTTCAGAAGTCACTTAGGAATCTACTAACATGAAAAAAGGAAGCAGGTGGACTATTTACGATTTTTGTTACGAATGGAACAGAATAGCATTCCTCCTCACGTTAAATTAGGCGTCCTTATCGAATGATTTAAGAAAACAACACAATAACAAACGAACTTTCTCAAAAAAATTTAACCTTTGGGAACAAATACGACGTACGACCACCACATGCGATAATAAAAATGAATTTAGAATTAATAAAAATGAATTTAGAATTAATAATAATAATAATAATAATAATAATAATAATAATCATGAAAAGATCAATTACTAATAATAAAATAATTGTAGAGAATTGCCGGAGCAAAAAGAACCTGAGTGTGGCATGGATAGACTATAGGAAAGCGTTTGATAGTGCCCCACATGTTTGTCTATTCAAAGCCCCTGAGATATATCAGATCCTCTCCTGTCCCCAAACTCCTACAAGGTAGCATTGCCAAGTGGAATATACGTCTCCTTCTAAACCATAGTGAGGGGATGAGACAATCTAGAAACATCAACATCAAGCGAGGTATATTTCAAGGTGACTAACTCTCCCCATTACTCTTTTGCATAGCACTGATCCCGCTCTCAAACAAACTGAGTAACACCAAGTGTGGGTTCAAAGTGTATAATATTATAGTAAAACATCTGTTTTATATGGAATATCTGAAGCGGTTTGCTAGAAATGACGGACAGCTAGTGGGGCTGTTAACAACTGTTAAAGAGTTCAACAGCTTCCATTAAATTAGATACCGACACTACCATCAAGGAACTTGACCTACAAGAAAGCTATAAATACCTGGGAGATGGTATGAAGGAAAAAATAAGAAAGAGAGGAAAAATAAGAAGGAAAAAATGAGAAAGGAGTATTACAGGAGAGTAAGACTCATATTAAAAACGGAGCTCAACTCCAAAATGGCATCGAATCGTTTAACACCCTGGCACTTCCTGTAATCCAATACAGTTTTAACATCATTAGTTGGAATCTAATAGAGCTCTAACGCCTGGGCAGAAGACGAGCAAACAATTAACATCGAAGAAGATGCACCACACAAAAGCAGACGTTAATTGTCTGCACCTACCTAGAAAGAATGAGTGAAGAGGAATGATGCAGGTAGATCTCAGCAATAGCGATGAACAAATACTTATTTAGTATAGAGAACTAGGCGCTGCGGATTGTGTGCAAGTACGAAAGCAACACAGATCACATTCTGTTCTCAAGGAAGCTTGCAAACTTGTAATGGAACTTGGCATTAACACCGAATTACATGAAGAACATAAATCCACTGCCACCAAAGAAGCAAAACGGGTCAAGCAGACAGGAAAAAAGAATGGGCAGAAACAAATTGGGGAGCGGTGTAGCCAGAAGCCTCTGCATGGACAGTATATACTTTGAAGTCAAAATGCTGATGTAGATCAAACAACAACCCCTGAGTAGATTAGAATCTCAGGGTTGAAAGCAGAAACTAAAGGTTTCATATTAGTGGCACAAGAACAAATCATGCTACAAATTCTACCAGGCTAACGTTCTACAAAACGGTTTTGACACTAAATGTAGATTCTGCGATACATTTGACGAAACAATAGACCATAACGTCTCGAGATATCGTTTGCTGACACCAAACGAATACAAGAAATCCCCACGATACGGTAGGATAGTATTTACATTGAAAAATAAGTAAACACTACAAAATCAGCACTTCTGCTCACTAGTATTAACGTCATCCTGAGACAATCGTTGAAGGTAAAAATGTCACTATCTTCTGGGATTTTCCAGTCAACACCGACAGAATGATCCTGGCTGATCGACCGTAAGTCATTAAAGACAGGGAAGAAAATACTTGTAGACTAATCGATGAAAGTGTTCCTGCTGACTAAAATATATCTGTAAAGGAATTTGACAAACTAAGTAAATATAAGGACTTGTAAATTCAAATACAACAGATGTGGCATCTTAAATCAAGAACTGTTCCTGATATTGTGGGTTCCCTAGGTATGATACAATTATGTCAGAAACATGTAGATAATATACCAGGAGAGCCATGTATCACAGAAATCCAAAGGATTGTGCTGACAAGTACAGGCCACATCCTTAGTAAAACCCATCAATTTAAACGGCTATGTTGTATTACATGAAGATATTTTGTTACTTCCCCTGCCACGTCGCTTCCTCAAACTTTCGAAAATGAAGATAACCGAAGAACTGAAAACCACAGATCTTAGAATGGACCACAGATTATATCTCCCAAAAATCAAAATAGACAATAAAACAACATCAATAATAAATAGCATAAACCTGGCCGTCACGGAACTAACAACCACAGAAACAACAGGCAATATCACTGAGCTAAATGACATGATATATGCGGCAGCCACTGCAGCCACAAAAGAAGCAGGATACTCACTCAAACTCATCCGAACAGGAGTTCTACCACCCAAACAGACCTTGTGGATAAATAACATCCAGAACAAAATTTAAAAAAAGTGAAAAGATTTATCGATTCTCAACGAAATTAGTAAACAATCAACACTACTAAGTAACAAGAAGAAAACAAAAATACTGTACAAATACAGCATTACAGAAAAAGACTTACCTGAGGCAAAAGAAAAACTAAAGCAAGACATCCTTGCCAAAGCACAGAGGATCCGCCGGTATGAGAAACGCCAACGTTTCTTTGAACAAAACAAACAGTTCAAATCCAACCCCAAAAAACTCTACCAAGAACTGGGTAAAAATAAAATAGACATTACTTCAGCACCAACAGCAGAAGAACTAGAGAAATTCTGGAAACAAATATGGTCGGTGAAGCAACAACCCCAAAAAAGGACCATTAAAACAACGAACTTAGCACCTGAGCAACTCTGGGCCCCTATAACAACTGAAGAGGTCACCCAGACACTGCAAAGACTAAGCAACTGGAAAGCACCTGGACACGACAAGATCCCCAATTTCTGGTTAAAACACCTGCCAGCAATGCATAAAAAGCTGGCAGAAAACTTTAACAACATAATAGCAGATCCAGAAACAATGCCTGAATGGCTCACAAAAGGGAAAACCATCTTAATCCCCAAATCCACGGAAACGGAGAAACCACAAAACTATAGACCTATAACCTGTCTCCCTACAATCTACAAAGCCTTTACTGCAATAATATCGCAGAGAGTGAGTAAACACCTGGAAAATAACAACCTGTTTCCAGAAGAGCAGAAGGGATGCTGCAAGGGCTCATACGGCTGTAAAGATCAATTATTGATCAATAAAGCCATAACTGAAGACAGCCGCAGAAAGAAGAAAGGCCTCAGTATGGCCTGGGTGGACTACCAAAAGGCTTTCGACAGTGTTCCCCACACGTGGATTCTGGAAACACTAGCCATAAACAAGGTGGCACCAATTATCATAAAATACATAGAGCACTCAATGAACAAATGGCAGACAGTGCTACAGCTCCAAACAAAAGAGGGACTTGTGAAAACGAAAGCCATCCCCATTAGAAGAGGAATATTCCAGGGAGACACGCTCTCTCCACTCCTGTTCTGCCTGGCACTCACACCTTTAACAGAATTGCTAAATAGAACTGGATGCGGTTACAAATGCTATGGAAAAACAGTCAGCCACCTTCTATATATGGATGACCTAAAATTATATGCAAAAAACGACAAAGAGCTAGAAACACTACTACAGACAGTACACGGCTTTACCAAGGAAATAGAAATGAAATTCGGATTAGAAAAATGTGCCAAAGCAACCCTGAAAAGAGGAAAATTAGTTAAAAGTAGCAATATAACACTAGATAAAGCCAATGAAATAAGAGAACTAGACGAAAGTCAACCATATAAGTATTTAGGAGTCAATGAACTAGATAGGATACAACATACACAAATGAAAGAAAAAATAAAGAAAGAGTACTATAGACGAGTTAGATCAATACTAAAAACAGAGCTCAATGCTAAAAACAAGATAATGGGTATCAACACTTTAGCTGTCCCAGTTATAAGCTACAGCTACAACATCCTTAACTGGACACTAAACGAACTATGTAAAATAGACAGGAAAACAAGAAAAATAATGACAGGATATAGGATGCACCACCCAAAATCTGACATAGAAAGGCTATATATACAACGCACAGATGGTGGCAGGGGTCTTATACAGCTAGAAAACTATTATAAAATAACCACCATAGGACTGCAAAAATACCTACTCCAGAAGCAAGGGAAACTAATACAAATAGCCACAAAACACGAGCAAAACAAAAAACTGTTTTCAGTATTTAAGGAAGCTGACAAATACAAACAAGAAATCAATCTACCTAACAAATACGAAGAAGAAGAAGAAGAGACAACAAAAGCTATAAAACAAATGAAATCCAAACTAAAACTAGAACGGCAACGGACCATGATAAAACGATGGCAAGAAAAGCCCCTACATGGTAAATACTGGGCTAAACTAAATGCGAAAGAAATAGACAGAAAAAAATCCCAGTAATGGCTGAGAAGCTCAGGACTCAAAGCAGAGACTGAAGGATTTTTAATTGCTGCACAAGACCAAAGCCTCCCCACCAGAAATTACCAAAAACACATAATGAAAAGAAATATAACAAGTAACTGTAGAATATGTGGAGATCGACAAGAAACAATAAATCATATTATCTCTGGCTGCCCAGTCCTGGCTAAGAAGGAATATATTCACAGACACGACAGAGCTGGGACCTATATACACTGGAAGCTATGCCAACATTATGGAATAGCAACAGAAAAAAGATGGTATAAACACACGCCAGAAAAGGTCACAGAAAACGAGAAAGCAACCATACTCTGGGATATGCCAATACACACAGATAGAGAAATTAAGGCAAATAGACCAGATATAGTTGTCAAAGATCATGAAGGAAAAAAATGCCTTCTAATTGATGTTTCAATACCAGCAGATGACAACGTTTCTCGAAAAGAAATGGAAAAACTTTCAAAATACAAAGACCTGGAAATAGAGATAACTCGAATGTGGAATCTAAAAACAGAAACAATTCCTATCATAGTAGGTGCCTTAGGTATAATAAAAAAATATTCAGACAAATACATAACAAAAACACCTGGACTTACAAATATATATAACATACAGAAAATTGCACTACTGGGTACTGCACACATTCTACGCAAAACACTTTCAATACAGTAACCATAAGAGCACCACAGCAAACCACAGCACATACCCAAGGCGCACAGAGCTGCGCTCGGTAGTGAAGTGAAAGCACGTTATAAAAATAAAACTACTGAATAATAATAATAATAATAATAATAATAATAATAATAATAATAATAATAATAATAATAATAATAATAATAAGAAGAAGAAGAAGAAGAAGAAGAAGAAGAAGAAGAAGAAGAAGAAGAAGAAAGACAGACAGAAAGAAAGAAAGAAAGAAAGAAAGATGAGCTACCACAAATATTTTTATTAATGATGGGCTACAGCAAATATTCTACTGAATACCATAGATATACTTGTCATTCGTTTGAGCTTAACCAGATGAACATGTCCCTTAGTGGCTGACAATATGTGCATTTCTAATCACGAGCAGAAGTAGTTGAGGACTTCATTGGGGTTTGAATATTTCGTCGATGGAAATATGGGTTTTTCCTTCAACAGCCTTATTTAAACAACCCTTATTTAGGGATCTTTTGAACCCGATGGGTTACTCAACTTTGAGTAGCCTATCTGCAAGCTCATGTGCTGTTTATCTTGATATGAGTTCGCCGTGTCACACACATATTTTCCTGATGCATGTGCATTGTGTACCCTTATCAAAGCAAAAGGGGAGGAAACTCTTTTTATTTTCTTGAGAATAATTAAATTCAATCATTACAATATTATAATTCAGAAAAATGCATTCTCATAACACTTCATGCCTTAAGGGAAAGAAAGTTTCACAGAAACTTTCTGTTACAATAATAATGATAATACAATTAACATTATAAGCATAACACAGATGTACCAAATACAATACAGATACATCATACAGAATCAAGCAAATATACAAAATGCCATAAAATGCCTACACAATCCCATAAAAATACAACTTCCCAAATTCACACTTGGTAAGATTCACAGTTAATTTTCCTTCAGACAGTCTTTCGAAGAAAGCGCGAATTCTCTTATGAAGGTCTTTCCACTACATGGTGTAAGTGATAGCATCATCCATGTAGGCTTCGACGAGGCATAGGAAATAAAACTAATACTGTCACCAAGAATGAAATTACTTACTTTTTTTAAACTTCTGATAGAATTTTGCTTCATTTCTGCTTGTGAAGCTTTCAAATTTTGTCTGGCCAACTAACATGCTTTCGAAAGTCTATTCCGAAGTGTAGAAACACAGTCCAAAAGATGGATCTCAGGATCGTGATTGCACAATTGCTCTTTTAGATGTTTTAATGGCCCACGCACACTATGACCAAGTATAAGTTAAAAGGGACTGAACCCTAACTTTTCCTGAACTAATTCCCGACACCAAACAGCAACAAATGCGCACTCTCATCTCAATCTTTCTCTGTCTCAAAGCAATAAGTCTTGTTCATATTCTCCATGGTTTGATAAAATCTCTCTAAAGATCCCTGTGAATCAGGATGATAAGCACTTCACTCAGCCTGCTCAATATCCAACTTGTATATAACTTGTTGAAAAGCCTTAGACACAAAATTTGAGCCCTGAATAGATTGAACAACAGGTGAAATATTTGATCAAAGATTTGACAAGAACAGGAACGATAATCCTACGAAGAGGAATAGCTTCAGGAAATATGATAGAAGCACACATGATAGTGAGAAGATACTATAATCCGACTAAGCATTAGGTAGTGGATCAACACGTTCAATGGTAACTCGACTGAAAGGTTCCCGAAAGCCGGTATAGGATTCACAAGAGCGGGAGGAATGTTCTGATTTGGTTTTCCAACAATTTGGCATGCATGACAGGTTTTACAAAATTCTGCCACATCTTGTGCCTGAATTTTCTCACAAGTTTTGTCTCCACCTATATGACCTGCCATAGGACTTTCGTGATCCCATGAAAGTACATGATTTCGTAACAATTTGGGTACCACAATTTGATGATGCATTTGCTATTCATAGCTGGCAGGAATGTCCGGTGGTCTATATTTCCTCATCAGAACATCATCCTTAAAGTAATATCAAACTAGAACTTTGCTAACCTCCTCAAAACAAGCAGCCTTATTAGCTAACTTCTGCAACTCAACATCCTCACCCTGTGCACTAATAAGCTGCTCTCTAGAAACAATGTGATCACCTCATGACACACTGTTAGACTTATCAAGAAGACCCGAAGAGTTACTCCACTTTGAAGATAAGTCATCAGTCTCTACCTTACAAGAAGAATAATCCATGAAAGTACCTGACAAATCATAAATGGAATCATTCAGCAAAAAAATCTTGGTTGAAATGTCTTTAGATATCGAACGGGTCACTGCACAAGAAAGAAAAATACCGGGAAAATCATCCTCCAACTTTTGCGTGCTAACTGAGCTCTCAGTATAAACAGTGACAATAGGATCAGTACCAACTTTGGACACCATAATATCATATCCGATCAGCAAATCGACAGCTGGAACTGGGAGAGAGTCAAGAACACCGAATTTCACCTCACCAGAAATCAGATCTGAAGTTAAATTCACAAAATTGAGAGAAGCAGAAAAATTGCCACCTGTACACTGAAGCAAACCATCTGTGTTCGCTGAGACTCACCAGAAATAGACTAGATACCTTTCAAAATCAGAGACTGAAGAGCTCCAGTATTCCTCAAAATAGTGACGGACGGTGGAGTAGACTTATCTCCCATAAACAACACAGCACCTTTGTAAAGAAAGGGCAAAAACTCCTTCTGAGCTCACCAGTTTGAAATGTTCAGAAATTTCCAATAAATCTGATTTGCTCAAAACACCGACTCTCTCATGGGTAGGGACTTAGGAAAATCCATATTTTCTGGTTTCACAGTTAACTCGTTTGCGAAAAGAAAATAAAGAATTTGAAATAGATTATTTTTTTTTTTACAAATTGCCACAAAATGTCAAATGATTTCTATCCCGGATGAGCCTCCAATTTTTGTTACGTTACTGCATGACAAGGAAACAGTCCCCGCTCGAAACCAGCTAGTAAAACAGAAGGTCTGTACAATTGAGTCATGTATTAAGAAATATGGTAAAAGTTTACAATAATGGCAGTACAGTGTTGTTACAAAATATTTGAGTCAATAGCCGAATATTGGTCAAGATAAAATAGTCACCAAAGTCATGAGTCCAAGATGTATGAATTGAAGATGTGAGTTCTTGATAACAGAGTTCAATGTCGAAAATGACAAGTCGTATTACTTCTTCAAACGTCCGCCTTTCCCCCTAAATTCGTAATTTATTGGAGCCGAGCCGATCAAAGCAAAAGGGGAGACTACTCTTAATATTCTTGAGAATAACTAAAGCTCACATCTTTAGAAGAAAAATACATGCTCATAACAAAAGCTCCACAAGACAGCAATGTCCGAACACTGTGCCTCGAACGGGTGCTTCTAGAGCTTCTCTCATAAAAGCTGTGAGCACTGTTAGCACTGTCAGGCCTGGGAGATCCGGAAAATATACATAGGCCCAGTCCCAAAATCTTCTGTAAAAGACCCCTCCCCCCTACGCACAGAATTTTCCAATATTCGACGTCGTCTTGCTCTCGACCGATTACATTGCTCGACAATCAGAGGGTATGACCGGTTTCTGTACTTCAGGTGTCAAGTGGCTCTTCTTACTCTACGTTTGATTTAGGACAGTAGCTCCATCAAAGAGACGAGCTTTGGAAAATTCTCTCTGACAAACCGCTACCATACCTGCTCACCGTCAAGGAAAAGCTGGAAATACTGCAGCCTCAGCGTATGTCTGCGCATTCTTAGCCACAACAAACCCAGGCCTCCACTTAGTGGCTACTAACAGCAGATAGATTATCTGACGAGCAGAACACATTTCTACCACAGAAAGTGGGAGAGCAAATGCTCCAGCTTGACGGAAACAATATACGCATTCACCACCTCACCCGATCTCTCAGGGAAATCTTCCTCTCACCTCTTGGTGAGACTGGCCATTTTGCTCGTAACTTTCCCCTAATTCTTGTCCACCTAGATATCTGGACTGAGCCAGACCACAAGCAATCTAAGCGGTCCTTCCGCCCAGCTCCCTGCTACGCAGTCGGTCAGCATGGACCTGCTTCTCCAGGTGCCTATCCACTAGCAAAATGACTTCTCATGGCTAGTCTTTCTTGTCACCGCTTCGTACTCCCTTAAAGTGCAGCCGATCACCTCATTTCCGAGATGTCCAATACTATTGTGGTGATGAGAATAAGCCGATGTGTACCTTCTGGATCCTAGATCTCGCGGGATGCCCAGCAAAATATCCAGCTACTGTATCAATGATTCGAGAGCCAGCACGAAAAAAAAAAAGACTTAGAGTGAGAAACCATGAAGGATCAAATATTTGCTACTAGGCAATTCCGTGAGTTGGCTATTCACTTCGACCACCTAACATATGTCACTGTCTTTTACAACGATCCACCCTCTCATGACACGAATAAAACCGTCCACTGCAAGAACAGCCTCCACGTTTTGGTTGTCCAACCTTATCATAAAACGGAGAGGTTCCTTACCTATCCGTTTTATAATGTAACGCATGAGGTGGATCTGTTTTGGATAACTTATGACTGCGTGTCGCCGACCAGTTTATCCACTATAGCGCTAGGCCTGTTGTCTAGCAACTTGGACAAAACCTTGTAATTTGCATTCGGCAAAGTTTCGGACTTAAAAGTACATTTTCAGTCCCCGTTGTTCGGGTCCTTTCTCACCAGCACCAATAGGCCACGGTTCACAACAGTGGGAATTCTCCCGTTCTGATTCCATTTGTGGTAGACATCTGCCAATTGATCACCGAACATGTACGGTACATGAAGATAAAGCTTATGTGGCAGACCACTCAACCACGGACACTTATCCCTTGTGCATCCCGTCATCGTGTCCCGTATATGTTCGGTTGTTATCGGTATTTCGCAGGAACAATGCATCCCTGACCGAAAAGAGTGGTATGCCACAGGTAGGACGTGAAATCGCCCCCTTCCGGTCCTTGACACACCACGGGCTTCCTAGAGTTTTGGCAAATACTGCTAAAACACCGTAGACATCTACTTGGATTCGAGTATCATGTGTTTATCCCGGTCTGTCAAAGATAGAATTGTGATTTTATTTCCATTATGTGCCTCCGCCACTGGGTCCATTACATTGCTTTCAATTCATCGTGTCTTAGTGAACACGCCTTACCTCTGACAACGTAATCTTTGTGCTTGGAAATAAAGAATTTGATAGAGATCCAAGCACAACGGTCATTATGCCTGTATTAGTGCCTCTTCTAGCTTCCTAACTAGGCTTCTCCTAAATTCTAGATTCCTCTCACGCTATGTCTCTACTAAATCCTAATCCTCCACCCTAATAACTCTTTGCAGGGATATCGGTTGTTGAAGATTGCCTCCGACAAATTCTGAAGGACCAAATTGCTAATCTGAGAGGCTCGAAGTTAATTTGTTGTAAGTGAGACAAACTATAATACGAAATTCCTTCACATTATCTGGGAGTACGTAGACTAGGTTTTTAGTTTGGAGGTTTCGTACGGTGAGGAATTGGGATTTCGTGAGGCTGTGCGGTAGTGGAGAGCGTTTATCTAAGATATTAAAAATGGATCGTGTAAGTTTAATTAGTTGACTTTTACTTTTGTGTTCGGGGTTGTGTAGAGTAGGTAGAAGAGGGCAAGAGTAGGATGCGGAAGACAAAGGAAGCAGAAGAAGGACGAGGAAGACGAGGGATGCAAAAGAAGAATGAGGGGGAGAAGAAGAAGAAGAAGAAGAAGAAGAAGAAGAAGAAGAAGAAGAAGAAGAAGAAGAAGAAGAAGAAGAAGAAGAAGAAGAAACTAAAACCGATGAGGAAAGTTATGCCAATGGTGATGGCTTAGTAAAGGAGTGAGACGAGGTGGGCTTTAGGGCCCTACACGAATTGCTGTAAAAAAAGTGGCCATTCGGAATCTCTTCGTACATTACGAATTAGCTCTGCCCACCAAAGCCAAAAGCTGCATACATGCAGAATGAGATAATACACATGAGACAGATGCATTGGAGTAACCGACAAAGCTGCCAACACCAAACATGACTATACGTCATCTGCAGATCAACGACTACGTCCACGAAACACAATAGCGAATAAAGAACACATGAAAGCCCATAACATCAGGACAAAAAGTGATTCCTTAGATTACCCTACTTTGATGACAGAACAACAACGTTTATCCAAGATGCTATCCGCAGGGAGGGGCTCAATATAAATTTGGTACATTCCGGTCCGTCCCTGAGGAAATTTCTGTTGATGAAAAATAACGCATAGAACATCGTGGTGTAGACATTCAATAACTGTCCCATCAACGTCATCAAAACTTGCTCCAGGGCCTATGTAATATACGAAGTAATTTACCGTAAATGTGGAGCATCCTACGCAGGGAGCACTACTAGGAAACTACACTTCCGAATAATGAACATATGCAGACTGACACATCGATAAAGAATCATCTTAGGAAATACCAAACCCGGAATTTCAAAGTTTCCATCTTGGCAATTCAACGCAACAGGGGCAATCTCAGAATTACGGAAGCCCTCGATATAATCAAAGTGAAACCAGCCATTAACTACAGGAAGGAACTACACGAAGCAGGTTGTCTGCTATAACAACTGTCCACGAATGTCACATTCCTCCTTCCTCCCCAGCCCCTCCCACCTCACACATCTGAGCAACAATCTTTTCCAAATAACAGTTTTCCGAATTTCGTGAAGAAGAGGTCTTCACCCCGAAATATAGGAACACAAGGTAAAACTGCATCTTTTTCCGTTTTCTTGTCCTTTTGTAGTTTACATTTTAACTTCACCCATTGTTCCGGCTTTACAGAATTACATTATTTAAAGTTATATCTCACAATGCTTCATATATATATATATATATATATATATATATATATATATATATATATATATATGTATGTAGGTAGGTAGGTAGGTATATATATATATATATATATATATATATATATATATATATATATATATATATATATATATATATATATATATATATATATATATATATATATATATATATATATATATATATATATAAATATATATATATAAATATGCATACACATACACATATATACATATATGTTTGCGTGTTGACACACGCGTGTGCATACTTGTTTAAATTAAATATCGAATTGTGCTAATCTGGTTACCTTAAACTATTCATTACACATCCTTTCTACCACACCTCTCTACATCTTCCTGGTAGTTTTCAAGACTAGTGAGCCAAAATCTTTTTGTGATAAATCTGGATTGAAAGATGCATTTTCTTATTATTATTTGCTTTACCTGTAACACAATGTAAAATTAGTTTGAGCGTCTTATTGACTATTGTGTTTATTTTCACACTGATCCTATCTCCAATTTGAAATCCTCGCGCATCTGTGAAGCACACAGCACTTTATTTTTCATATCTAGTAGTGAGTTTAAGCTTTCCTCCTCATACACAATGTGTTTTCTATTAAACTAAAATGAAATCCTCTTCATTGCTTTGGAAATAATTTTGATGTAAAGCATTATTCCTAATTACTGAAATGCTTTCTTCTCGCCAGAGGTGGCTCTTTTTCACAGTAAATGTATCACAATAAGTGCATCACGACCTTTTGCATTCATCTTATGCTTATCTTCACAAATGGATGTTGTACTGCTCTGAATAAAGGTTTCAGCATTATCCCACACTGCTTCTCTTACTGATATTGTAAGTTAGTCTCTATTTCTTTTACCTCCTTGATGTCACCACCTAACGTATGAGGGATAACGAGTTTCTGGATCTCCAGCTTAATAACAGGAAATGAACAGGGTTGACTTTTTCCAGAGTATCTACTTGGTGTCGACTTACAGCACACACAGAAGCACAAATAAATAGGAGTTACAATGAAGATTGCACAAATCATGATTGGCGTTCTTGTAACTGACCTTCATTTTACTTTTTCTGACGTATGTTAGGACAATTTTATGGGTGAATCTCATATACTATAAGTTTAGTTTTCTACAGTCCTCGGTTCTGAAGACAACACATATCATACCATATCCTCTCCCACACCTAATGAAGTAAATATCACTCCATTTATCTGTACACGTTTTCTCAAATTTCACTTTTGAAAGTATCACAAAGGAACACCATTGCGTTGGAAAGGCGACCTCCAACTAAAGAGTATAATACTGTGATACTTCAAATCAATTTGGCAATTTTCATACCTTAGGTTTCTTGCTAGAAATTATATTTACAAGGGAAGGGTTCTATGATTTAATCAACTAAGTTTTATCTTATTAAGTAGGTGTATATTTGTCAATGTTCTTATTGTGAAAATGTTAAAACTGCAAGGTAGCATTTCAGACACGTTTACTGCTATATAATTCTTCCATGTATTATGTCCTGGTGGTATTCGTGTGTTTTGTCTTCATGTTTGAGCTGTATGATTTACTGCACTAACAATATAGAATTATTGCAAGAAATCCTGTGTTTCCATTCTCCGTTAAGAGGTAAATTTCCAAATAATTAAATTGAAACTTGTTGTGTGATAAATGCAGTAAAATATGCTTCGATGCTTAAAATAATTTGGAAATATTTGTACATTTCAATCCAAATATCAACAACACCACCATCAAAAGAACAGCAAAATTTACCATAAAGACGTCAGAACGAGCACCTACACCATTTATAACAACAACAACAAAAATAATAATAATTCACGAACGAATGCCATAGATTTCACGAACGAATGCCATAGATTTCACGAACGAATGCCATAGATTTCACGAACGAATGTCCTGAAATTGACCAAAACCACTCCGAGTTGTGGCGATACCACAAGGTAGCGAAAGTGTCACATTGGTAACTATGCACAAATTGGGGCTAGAGAAAGGCAAAACGTGACGTGAGCACAAACCACAGGGAGTGTCTGAGACTTGCTGAATCCTCTGCCATTTCTCAGTTCAAACAGATCAGGTGCCATAGCATAACAGACTGGAGCTAGTGGTGGTGGACAAGAAGCATGACATATTCTATATACTTCATGTTGCGTGCCTCTTTGACCCACGAATAGTGCAAAAAGGAAGCCGAAAAGGTAGATAGATACAACCCTCTTAAGTATGAAATAGTTAGGCCTTGGAAAATGAAGAAGGTGAGGGTAGTACCAATTATTGTTCAGTCTTTGGGAAAAGTATCTAAAGGCATCAAGAGGAATATAAAGGAAATCGGAATAGAGTGCCCCTTAAAACCGTTACAAAAGATTTGCCTCCTTGACACGGCCAGAATAATCAGGAAAGAATTAAATAGCTGAAACGAGCGAATGGCATGGTGCTGTAGGCTGCAAGTAGTAAGCCTGCTACGCATGCTACAACAAAATCTATAATAAGGAGATGATAATAATAATAATAATAATAATAATAATAATAATAATAATAATAATAATAATAATAATAATAATAATGATGATGATGATGATGATGATAATAATAATAATAATCATAATAATAATAACAATAACAATAATAATAATAATAATAATAATAATAATAATAATAATAAAAATAAAAATAATAATAATAATAATAATAATAATAATAATAATAATAATAATAATAATAATAATAATCATGAGACCGAGATCAATATATTGCCAGTGCAAGACCAAGCTTTTTGCCACGAACTGCAGTATCGACGTTAAGACTGGGCGTCTCCGCTGTGCCGCATCTGCAATATTGTTGATGAAACCATTGCCCATATCACGTAAGAATGCCCTACGATCATGTAGCGAAAGTGTTACAACAGTGTGAAAAGTGAGAAGCTAAAGAGAGGCAAACGTGGTATGAGGGAAGACCACAAAGAGTGGCGGAGTTAGAGAGTAGCAAAATCCTCTGGCATTTCCTTATCCAAATAGATCAGGTGCAAGAGCATAACAGACCTGGCATAGTGGCAGTCGACAAGGTGCACCATATAAGCTATATAGCTGATGTTACATGCCCTTTTGACCCATGAATAGTCAAAAACAAAGTAGATAGATACAAAAACCTTAGGTATGACGTAGCCCGGCTATGTAAAATGAACAAGGTGAAGATAGTGCCAATTATTGTGAGATACTTAGGAGTAGTATAAGAAGGCATCAAAAGGAATATAAAGAAAATTGCAATAGAGTGCCCATAAGAAATGTTAGAAAAGATTTGCCCCCATGCCGCGGCCAGGTTAATCAGCAAAGTATTAGATAGGTGAAAATAGCGAATAACATGGTACCGATGGTCACAGGAAGTAAGACCGTTACACATGCAATTCTCCAGGAGCTCAAAAAAAAATCTGTGATAAAGAGATGATGATGATGAGGAGGATGGGGATGATGATAGTAATAATAGTATCAACCACAACAATAACAAAACCATCACCCCCACCCCACCCCGCCAACGCCAACAACTACAACAATAACAACAACAACAACAACCACAGCAATAATAATGATAATGATAATAATAATAATAATAATAATAATAATAATAATATTAATAATAATGATAATAATAATAATAATAATAACAATATTAATAATAATCTATACTATATTGGAGAAAGCTACTTATTAATTAGGTATTCAGCAATTACTAAAAGTACTACAAGCAACCATTTATTAAAGGGTTGACCGTCTGGAAATATTTTTACAAATTCATGTTCAAAGAAATTTCCTATAATTTCGATTTCTCAAGTTTATTGAATTTTTTATTCCGATTTCACGGAAATTTTAATTTTCATTGCATTCACTGCGTCCAATTCTTCCAAATTTAAATATTCATTGCATTTTCATTTACAAATTCTCTCGTGTTCTCTTTTAATGTTTTCACTTCAGGTTTTAATTCGCTATTTGGAAAACCGATAGTTTATTCTATAAATATATACGTAATATAAAAAGATTATTTACTGAATAATTTTTTTTTTTAAATACCCGTAAAATTTTCTTAAAAACAAAATTTTAAGTGATTTGTGGTTATGACTGTTTAGAACTCTATAATTCTTACAATATAACTATCCAGATGGCGGGGAGCTTGCAGAACTGATAGCATGCTAAGCGAAATACTTAACAGTATTTCGTTTGTTTTTATCTTCTTAGTTCAAATTCCGCCAAGGTCCACTTTGCTTTTCGTCTCTTCGGGGACGATAAATTAAGTACCAGTTGCGTACTGGAGTCGATCTAATAGACTGCCCCACTCCCCACAAAAAGTCGGGGCCTTTTGCCTAGAGTTGAAATGCATAATAACTAACGGAACCGATTTTGGTCATTTTCCTTTTTAAGTTGAAAACAATGGGAGGAAACTTTTCTGTAAAAAGAAAAAAATATTGGAGTTATTTTCAGAGGAAAAGATGAACAATTCAAGGGTGGTTTTGCTGTGGTTTCTAACACAACCCAAACTAATCCCCTTCCTTTTCACTCTCACACGTATTAAAGTTTTATTCAATATTTTTCTCCCATTAAACGAAATTTTATGGAATGATGATGCCGAAGTAACACACGTGTGGTCCATTGGTGGAAGGAAAACAACAAAATCAATTGTAATCTAAATTTTTACTCCCACCTGAATCAAGCGAAATCGTGTGTGTGTTACAAAAAATTATCTTACTGAAAAGTATACTATTGAAATGAATTATCATTTATGTAACACTTTTTTTTTTAAATGAACAACAATTACAGCAAGGAAGATGTTTATAAGCCATTCGGGAAAGCACAAAAACCGTTGGTTTCACTTCAACATTTAAATTTCATTTGTGTCAAAATATTTTCGGCGCTTTGAAACTGCAACATGTTCACTGAAAAAAATTCGCGCTACATCACTTCTGTGAAGTTTTGTCAGTGAACAGGTCGCAGTTTCAAAGCGAGGAAAATATTTTGACAAAAATGAAATTTAAATGTTGCAGTAAAACTAACTGTTTTTGTGTTTTCTTGAATGGCTTACAAACATCTTCCACGCTGCAATTGTTTTTTGTTTCAGCACACGATCTCAGATCAAGTCAATTGCTATACAAGTATATCTCCATAATATTTTTTTTAAATCACCGTGGATAGATGCCAGCAATGAAATTCTCGGGCTCTTCAATATTTTAGAAACAATTGGAGTTGCAAACAGTTCATGATTTCTCAATTTTTTTTTATAGCATATAAATGGGAAAAATATTGAAAAACACCAATACATGTGAGAGTGATAAAAAACCAGGATGTTTGCCTTTAGATGTGCTAGAATCAACAGCCAAATCGCCATTAAATCATTCACTTTTCCCTCTGAAAATATTAACAAATTTTAAAAGATTTTTACGGACATACTTTTCTCATGGTTTTGAAGTGCAAATAAAATTAGCCAAAATATATCCAGAGTGGGATAATGAGGGAACAGAGGGTGCAGAAAAAAGAGTTTTCAAAACATTTTTTCATCAAAATGATACCCATCTCCATGATTTCAAAGGCTGAGGTTTAGAACAATGGGGTAAATCCCCGAAAACATTTTCCCCGGAAAATTCTTTATAATCATATAAACTCTGCATTTGAAAGGGATTTGTATAAATTTTCATTAAAAGATACTTATTTTTCTGAAAGTTATGAGTTTGTGAAAAAAATATTCCCCGTAAATAAGTTATGAGTTTGTGAAAAAAATATTCCCCGTAAATCCCTATATACTCCGAAGCCACAACATCTAAGCGATATTTGTAGAAAATTTTGTTAAAAATTATCCAAGTTACTGGATATGAAGCAGCAAAAAAGGAAAACAAAGAAACAAAATAACAAGAAAAAAAAACAAAGATAGAAATCAGAAATGAAAAGCTCCACAAAGCATAAAAAATACCCAGAGTAAATAATACAGGAACCACCAACGCAAACATCCCCCGCCCAAACACCAACATCAACACGACAAACTATCACCAAAATCCCCCAAACGCAAACGACCTTAAGCAAAACAGACACTCACACAAATATCAAAAATTTCAGACACCACACTAACAGCACACACAGACAGAAACAACAGTAACCAAACCACACCAGAAAACAAATTAAACAGCACCAACGGAAAACACCAAACTTCATACTCATCAGAAGTTACAACGAGGAACTAATGGCCCTCGTAACACAAACGAGCGAGAATGGCATTAGACCGTTTCTTCAAGGAAAAATATGAAGGTTGCAGTGTCACAGCTAAGGCGCATGCTCTAAGAAAAGAGCGGAGGTGCAGCGTGATAAGAAAAAAGAATTCGGTCTTTGACAGACCGAAACGGACACGAGCAGAGCGATTCCAGGCAGATGTGTGAGGCCTTCTGCCAACTTTGCTAGGTTGATCGGAGAGAGTGGCGAGGCGGAGACGTTGGCGGACTTCAGTCCCTACGTTGTTGGCTTTCTACGTCTCTCGGCGGCCGAGGCTGAGCGCTGCGAAAGGCAGATCACATCAGCCGAAATTCAGAATGCTAGTGTCGGCTGCACGAGACACAAATCATCCGGTTTAGATGTTCAGCCCTGTGAACTTTACGTAAACATATATTATTTACATTATTAATATATGACGGATATTTGCCCTCATCTTGTTTGTTGTTAACACAACGTTTCAGCTGATATACCCTCCAACCTTTATCAGGTGTCTTGGGGAAATTTCGAATCTGGGTTCTCATTCCTAAGGTATTTTTCGATGTTGTTGTTATTATTATTATTATTATTATTATTATTATTATTATTATTATTATTATTATTATTATTATTATTATTATTCAGGTCACAGCCTGGAATCGAACTCGAAATTTTGGGGTTAACAACTATGTAATATGCCCGTGGGCATATGGCGTAGAGGTTAAGAGTGCGGGGTTCTAACCCCACGATTTCGAGTTCGATTCCAGGCCGTGACATCATCATCATCATCATCATCGTTTAACGTCCGCTTTCCATGCTAGCATGGGTTGGACGATTTGACTGAGGACTGGTGCAACCGGATGGCTACACCAGGTTCCAATCTAATTTGGCAGAGTTTCTACAGCTGGATTCCCTTCCTAACGCCAACCACTCAGAGAGTGTAGTGGGTGCTTTTACGTGTCACCCGCACGAAAACGGCCACGCTCGAAATGGTGTCTTTTATGTGCCACCCGCACAAGAGCCAGTCCAGGGGCACTGGCAACGATCTTACTTGGCTTGCCGGGTCTTCTCACGCACAGCACATTTCCAAAGGTCTCCGTCAGTAGTCATCGCCTCGGTGAGGCCCAATGTTCGAAGGTCTTGCCTCACCACCTCAGCCCAGGTCTTCCTGGGCATACCTCTTCCACAGGTCCCCTCAACTGTTAGGGAGTGGCACTTTTTCACGCAGCTATCCTCATTCATTCTCACCACATGTCCAAATCAGCGCAATCGTCTCTCTTGCACACCACTACTGACGCTTCTTATGTTCAGCTTTTCTCTTAAGATACTTACACTCTGACGGGTATGCACATTTACATTACACATCCAGCGGAGCATACTGGCTTCATTCCTTGCGAGCTTACGCATGTCCTCAGCAGTCACAGCCCATGTTTCACTGCCATGTAGCATGGCCGTTCGTACACATGCGTCATACAGTCTGCCTTTTACCCTGAGTGAGAGTCCCTTTGTCGCCAGCAGAGGTAAGAGCTCTCTAAACTTGGCCCAGGCTATTCTTATTCTAGCAGTTACACTTTCAGCGCACCCACCCCCACTACTAACCTGGTCACCCAGATAGCGGAAGCTATCAACTACCTCTAGTTTTTCTCCCTGGAATGAGATAGAAGTTGTTTCCTTTTTGTTTACAGTGTTTATTGCACCTGAACATCTGCCACATACAAAGACTAACTTTGTAGTTAATCTGCCTTTGATATTGCTGCACCTCTTATGTGTCCATAGCTTGCACCGGGTACATCTTATAGAGTTACTACCTACTCCTTTACTGCATACTGAGCAGGGCCATCTACCTGAAGGGGTTTATGTTTTATCTACCTTCCTACTTATTAGGATTTTGGTTTTTGCTAGGTTGACTCTAAGGCCCTTCGATTCTAGTCCTTGCTTCCACACCTTAAACTTCTCCTCTAGTTCTGATAGTGACTGCGCAATTAGTGCAAGGTCATCAGCATAGAGGAGCTCCCAGGGGCAACCTGTCTTGAATTCCTCTGTGATCGCCTGGAGGACTATGATAAATAGGAGGGGGTTGAGGACGGAACCTTGGTGGACCCCTACCTCTACCCGGAAATCATTACTGTACTCATTTCCAACCTTCACCTTACTGACAACATCTCTGTACATGGCTCGCACAGCTCTCACTAACCATTCTTCTATCCCAAGTTTCCTCATTGACCACCAGATAAGGGATCGGGGGACCCTGTCAAAGGCTTTCTCCATGTCAACGAAGGCCAGGTACAGAGGTTTATCCTTGGCTAGATATTTCTCCTGCAGCTGTCTCACTAGAAATATGGTATCAGTGGTGCTTTTACCTGGCACGAACCCAAACTGCATCTCATCTAAATTGATTTGCTCCCTAATTAGTTGGGCTATCACCCTCTCCGTAACTTTCATATCCTGATCTAACAGCTTGATGCCTCTGTAATTATTAGTGCCTAAAGCGTCACCTTTACCTTTGTAGCAGTTTACTATTGTGCTGCTACACCAGTCAATGGGTATGACTCCTTCGTGTATCACCTGGTTCGTAATACGGGTGACTAGGCTGTAGCCAACACTGCCAGATATTTTGAGCATCTCTGCAGTGATTCCTGATGGGCCGGGGGCTTTCCCTGTCTTCATACTCTTAATTGCTTTATCTACCCTAGTACTGTCAACTCGGATAGCTGGTCCCTCTGTTGGGTCGACATACGGCAGGCTCTCTCTCTCTCCCATTCATTCTCTTTATTAAGCAATCTATCGTAGTGGCATCTCCAGACCTCTTTCTTTGCAGCCTCATTTAGTGCAAGCGTACCATCATCCATGCGAACACATTTCTCTCCTACAACATCACTATTCTCTCTCCTACACTGTCTTGCAACACGAAATACCTCGAGTCTTTGGTCCTCACGGCGCAGAACATTGGCAAATCTTTTCTTATCTGCTTCCCCTCTGGCTAAATAAACCTGTCGCCTAGCTTCCCTTCTGGCAGATTGGTACAATTCCCTGCTACCACCGTTCTTCCAGTCCTTCCAAGCCTGTTTCTTTTGTCTAATAGCCCCGTCTACATCCTTGTTCCACCACCACGTTACTCTGGGTCGAGAGGGGACTTTACACCAGCCACAGATCTGGTCTGTGGCTCTCAACAGGTTGTCCCGCATAAATCTCCAGTGGTCTTCCACGTTGTATGATGCTATATCCCCTTCTATTTCGTCAAATGTTTCAAGTAACTTGTCTCTAAATCTCTGTCCATTTGCAGGGTCTTTAAGTTTCCATACCCTTCTCCCCCAGGCCGGTCTACTTCTGGGCACCCATATTGCTTTGATCTCGAAGTCGCTAACTACTAATCTGTGTTGGGGTGTGTTGGGGTTTTGGCATTTATAAACCTCCCTCTTTCTCTAGTTCTGGCGAGGATGTAATCGATTTGGCTAGAGTGTCTGCGGGATTGGTAGGTGACTAGGTGACAGGCAGGTTTCCTGAAGTTGGTATTGCAAACCATAAGATCGATTGCATCACAGAACTCCAGCAGTATGGTTCCCTCCTCGTTGCGGGAACCAATATTAATAATAATAATAATAATAATAATAATAATAATAATAATAATAATAGTAATAATAATAAATCGATATAAACGTATCTGTCAAGAGCTACCAAAAACTGAGCAAATAATCGATATAAACGTATCTGTCAAGACGTACCAAAAACTGAGCAAATATAAAGATCTTGAAATAGAAATACCTATTGTCATAGGTGCCCTGGGAATGATAGCGAAACGGGCTGATTACTACCTAGCTCAGATACCAGGGAACCCCAAAATGGCTGAAGTTCAAAAGATAGTGCTCATGGGAACTGCCCATATCCTACGTAAAGTAAAAACAAACATAATTTTCTTATGGTTTCTTAAACATTCTCTAGAACAACACTGTACAAATTCAAATATATGGTACCCTAGGCATAACACCTACATGAACTTCTAACTTGTTGTCTCTTGAGGTCTCTGGCTGAGACTTGGATCCAACTTGTACAAATGCAAAGCAAAAGTCAAACATAAAGTAATAATAATAATAATAATAATAATAATAATAATAATAATAATAATAATAATAATAATAATAAGCAGGATACTCACTCAAACCCATCCGAACAGGAGTTCTACCACCCAAACAGACCTTGTGGATAAATAACATCCAGAACAAAATTAAAAAAAAGAGAAAAGATTTATCGATTCTCAACGAAATTAGTAAACAATCAACACTACTAAGTAACAAGAAGAAAACAAAAATACTGTACAAATACAGCATTACAGAAAAAGATTTACCTGAGGCAAAAGAAAAACTAAAGCAAGACATCCTTGCCAAAGCACAAAGGATCCGCCGGTATGAGAAACGCCAACGTTTCTTTGAACAAAACAAACAGTTCAAATCCAACCCCAAAAAACTCTACCAAGAACTTGGTAAAAATAAAATAGACATTACGTCAGCACCAACAGCAGAAGAACTAGAGAAATTCTGGAAACAAATATGGTCGCTGAAGCAACAACCCCAGAAAAGGACCATTAAAACAACGAACTTAGCACCTGAGCAACTCTGGGCCCCTATAACAACTGAAGAGGTAACCCAGACACTGCAAAGACTAAGCAACTGGAAGGCACCTGGACACGACAAGATCCCCAATTTCTGGTTAAAACACCTGCCAGCAATGCATAAAAAGCTGGCAGAAAACTTTAACAACATACTCGCAGATCCAGAGACAATGCCTGAATGGCTCACAAAAGGGAAAACCATCTTAATCCCCAAATCCACGGAAACGGAGAAACCACAAAACTATAGACCTATAACCTGTCTCCCTACGATCTACAAAGCCTTTACTGCAATAATATCGCAGAGATTGAGTAAACACCTGGAAAATAACAACCTGTTTCCAGAAGAGCAGAAGGGATGCTGCAAGGGCTCATACGGCTGTAAAGATCAATTATTGATCAATAAAGCCATAACTGAAGACAACCGCAGAAAGAAGAAAGGCCTCAGTATGGCCTGGGTGGACTACCAAAAGGCTTTCGACAGTGTTGCCCACACGTGGATTCTGGAAACACTAGCCATAAACAAGGTGGCACCAATTATCATAAAATACATAGAGCACTCAATGAACAAATGGCAGACAGTGCTACAGCTCCAAACAAAAGAGGGACTTGTGAAAACGAAAGCCATCCCCATTAGAAGAGGAATATTCCAGGGAGACACGCTCTCTCCACTCCTGTTCTGCCTGGCACTCACACCTTTAACCGAATTGCTAAATAGAACTGGATGCGGTTACAAATGCTATGGAAAAACAGTCAGCCACCTTCTATATATGGATGACCTAAAATTATATGCTAAAAACGACAAAGAGCTAGAAACACTACTACAGACAGTACACGGCTTTACCAAGGAAATAGACATGAAATTCGGATTAGAAAAATGTGCCAAAGCAACCCTGAAAAGAGGAAAATTAGTTAAAAGTAGCAATATAACACTAGATAAAGCCAATGAAATAAGAGAACTAGACGAAAGCCAACCATATAAGTATTTAGGAGTCAATGAACTAGATAGGATACAACATACACAAATGAAAGAAAAAATAAAGAAAGAGTACTATAGACGAGTTAGATCAATACTAAAAACAGAGCTCAATGCTAAAAACAAGATAATGGGTATCAACACTTTAGCTGTCCCAGTTATAAGCTACAGCTACAACATCCTTAACTGGACACTAAACGAACTATGTAAAATAGACAGGAAAACAAGAAAAATAATGACAGGATATAGGATGCACTACCCAAAATCTGACATAGAAAGGCTATATATACAACGCACAGAAGGTGGCAGGGGTCTTATACAGCTAGAAAACTATTATAAAATAACCACCATAGGACTGCAAAAATACCTACTCCAGAAGCAAGGGAAGCTAATACAAATAGCCACAAAACACGAGCAAAACAAAAAACTGTTTTCAGTATTTAAGGAAGCTGACAAATACAAACAAGAAATCAATCTACCTAACAAATACGAAGAAGAAGAAGAAGAAGAAACAACAAAAGCTATAAAACAAATGAAATCCAAACTAAAGCTAGAACAACAACGGACCATGATAAAACGATGGCAAGAAAAGTCCCTACATGGTAAATACTGGGCTAAACTAAATGCGAAAGAAATAGACAGAGAAAAATCCCAGCAATGGCTGAGAAGCTCAGGACTCAAAGCAGAGACTGAAGGATTTTTAATTGCTGCACAAGACCAGAGCCTCCCCACCAGAAATTACCAAAAATACATAATGAAAAGAAATATAACAAGTAACTGTAGAATATGTGGAGATCGACAAGAAACAATAAATCATATTATCTCTGGCTGCCCAGTCCTGGCTAAGAAGGAATATATTCACAGACACGACAGAGCTGGGACCTATATACACTGGAAGCTATGCCAACACTATGGAATAACAACAGAAAAAAGATGGTATAAACACACGCCAGAAAAGGTCACAGAAAACGAGAAAGCAACCATACTCTGGGATATGCCAATACACACAGATAGAGAAATTAAGGCAAATAGACCAGATATAGTTGTCAAAGATCATGAAGGAAAAAAATGCTTTCTAATTGATGTATCAATACCAGCAGATGACAACGTTTCTCGAAAAGAAATGGAAAAACTTTCAAAATACAAAGACCTGGAAATAGAGATAACTCGAATGTGGAATCTAAAAACAGAAACAATTCCTATCATAGTAGGTGCCTTAGGTATAATGAAAAAATACTCAGACAAATACATAACAAAAATACCAGGACTTACAAATATATGTAACATACAGAAAATTGCACTACTGGGTACTGCACACATTCTACGCAAAACACTTTCAATACAGTAAACATAAAAGCACCACAGCAAACCACAGCACATACCCAAGGCGCACAGAGCTGCGCTCGGTAGTGAAGTGAAAGCACGTTATAAAAATAAAACTACTGAACAATAATAATAATAATAATGATGATGATGATGTTGATGATGATGATGATGATGATGATGATGATGATGATGATGATGATGATGATGATGATAACACTGAAAAATACATTAGGAATGAGAACCCATGCTCGAAATTTCCCCAAGACACCTGATGAAGGTTGGAGGGTATATCAGCCGAAACGTTATGTTAACAACAAACAAGATGAGGACAAATATCCGTCAAATGTAAATAATGTAAATAATGTACATATTTTCTCATCTCTTAAATATAGAACTGTATTTACGTAAATATGTCAGGCTTCTCCGATCTTCTCGAAGCGCTCTTCTGCAACTGGCAACAGAACGGGAGTTCTGATAAGGAAAGACGAAAACAAGAAGGACACATTAGATAACGTCTAGCCCATAACTCTGCTTAACACAGAGGTTAAATTTTTGTCCTAGTAATTAGCAATGAGGTTGGCGCAAGTCGTCTACGTGACTAATGATGCGCAGATATTCTGCTTAAACGAAGAACTGGTGTAGCCACCGTTTGTCAAACAGGCCTTTCCACATCTCATCTTCTTGATTGAGCTGCAGTCGTGGGTCAAGAAGAGACCGTGGCAAGGTGACTGGCATCTGGAATCTTGCCAGGCACTCACTGCTCCCTACCATACTGGCAATTCGATCAGTGGGACAACCACTCTTGAGTCTATAAAAGGTTAGCGGAGGGAAAGGACAATGACGCATTTGCAGAAACGTTAGTCTGTTCCGGAGGACTTTCGAGCCAGGGACGATGGATAGCTTCCAGAAATCCATATCTTGGCAGTGCTACCGGGGCATGTTTGCGTTGGTGGTATCTGTATTATTTACTCTGGGTGTTTTTTATGCTTTGTGGAGTTTTTCATTTGTGATTTCTTTCTTTTTGTTTTTTTTACTTTTTGGATATTCTTCATCTTCACTACTGGAAGATGAAGGGTCTGTTGCTATAATGGTGTCTGAGTGTATGTTTACAATCCTGTTTATGTGTATTTTTGTTTGGTTTGAGGTGGGGGAGAGAGCTTCCCTTGTTTCCCCCTAGAGTGGTTAATATCTTTGTTGTTGTTGCTGGTGCTTTTGCCGGTGCTGGTGTTGTGTGTGGTTCTTGTCCCAGCTTAGTCAACAGTGGAGAGTTTTGACCTCTTCCACTTTTTACCACTTGGGAGCAGCGAGTTCGCAAATGAGTCGTTTCTCCACACGTGCAACAAGGGGGAATTTTGCCCTCAGTCATAATATGTATCACCGTCCCGATCTGAAATCGGATGTGGTCCAGGATTTTTTCTGTTTTCATGTCCGATCTGGAAAAGTATCTCCGGGTCAACCGCAGACCAGTCCACCCTGGCAGTTCTTGTCGCTTCTATCCGAACAGTATCCATCCACCTCCACGATAATGCATCCCAGAAACCACCAACTATCTAGTCTTTGTGGGATTCTAGCAATGCGGATACGGGCTGTACGTTTCCCCATGTTGGAGGGATACATGATGGCTTTACTGGTTTTGCAGGCGGGTATTGAATGCTTCATAGCGATGGCTTCCGACTTAAACAGCACCAACATTATGCTGTATTGTTTGCCCTTCCTTATGTTCTCGCTGTCATTTCTAATGCACCTCAGCCTCGCCTCAATATCTACTTCGACTATCAAATCCGCTCATTTTATGTCTGCTGAGATGCATCTGAAAATCACGTTCTTCTCTCCACTGCTTCCATTGCCTCTGATGGGACAGTCTTCTGTTTTATTAGTTTCCATGCCTGTGGTAGAATCTGCTCCCTATTTGTGAAGTCCACGTTAAAGCGCAATTTGTTTTTCGCAGCTGCTTCTGCGAGCGTATTTTTGTTATTG
Organism: Octopus bimaculoides; assembly: GCF_046866305.1. NCBI lineage: Eukaryota > Metazoa > Mollusca > Cephalopoda > Octopoda > Octopodidae > Octopus > Octopus bimaculoides. Next base: position 59,200,053 of record NC_142932.1, on the reverse strand, counting down.
TTATTGGTATTGTTCTCGTTGTTGCTTCTGTTGTTACTGCTGCTGCTGCCAGTGTTGCTGTTGTCGTTGTTCTTATCGATGTTGTTGCTATTGGTTTTGTTGTTGTTGCTGTTGTCACTTGTGCATTCGTTGTTGTTGTTGTTGACGTTGCTGTCCTTTTCGTGGTTGTTGTTGGTATCACTACTACTACTGCATCGGCTTCTGTCACTGTTGCGGCTTCTGCTGTTGTCATTTCTACCGCGGTTTTTGTTTCTGCTACTATTGTTGTTACTGTTAGTTGGACTTTCTATCATGCCAGCCTTGTTTTTTTTCCTCCTACCATTCCACTGTGTTGTTGCCCGTAACGGAGGGAAGAGGAGAAATATTGGTGGGAGGTTTTGATTTTTCTCAACTGTTTTAAGACGAGCTCTGACATCTTGTTGAGTTGTGTTTGTTCAATTAAATATAACGCCCACCAAAATTATTTGGTGTACCGAAATCGCCCATCTGGAGGCTACACAATCATAAAATCCAGTAACAGTACCTGGTGTTTCTATTCACAACTTGGAATAAAATATTTTTCGGAAATGGCACCAATCCTGGTGTAAATAAATGTTTTGAACTGTACTTACTTGGAGCCTTCAAAAATACGTCCGATTTGTTTCGCAGAAAATATAATAATAATAATAATAATAATAATAATAATAATAATAATAATAATAATAATAAGAAGAAGAAGAAGAAGAAGAAGAAGAACAACAACAACAACAACAACAACAACAATAGAACTCAGAAAATGCAAACCTCCTCCAAGACAACACTAATCTTCTCTCAACGATTAGCCAGAGATCATTTTTACAAGGAGAATATGTGAAATAAACTCGATTACTCATACAAAAGAGCATACTAAAAATGAACACGACCGCTTGCAAAAATTAAATTAAAAAACAGGTAACATAACCCATAATCATTGTCCTGTACCGGATCAACCCCCAAATATAATGCGACCGTGCCAGTCACGAGGTCAAATAACCCTGAAAGTTTCATGCGAATCCATCCAGCGGTTCTTGAGATATTTTGACCACGGCAAACAAACAAAGAAACAAACGAACGAACAAACACGACTGGAAACAATAACTCGATCCACTAAAGCGGAAATAATAATAATAATAATAATAATAATAATACTAATGGTTTTAGATTTTGTCACAAGGGCTGGAATTTTGTAGGGGGATGAATCAATTACATGGCCATGTAGTAAGAAATTTGCTTCCCAGTTGCGTGGTTCACGGTTCAGCCCACAGCGTAGAACCTTGAGCAAGTGTCTTTTACTATTAGTCTGTGCCTCTACCTTCATTAACATGTTCGGCAACAGCAGCAACGTCGTAGTCTCCTTTATCTCCATCATCTTCATCATCATCATTTGTTTGTTACCAAATCTATTTGTAATCTTAAATAAATCACCACTGGATTTACAACCTTGTGTTTTTTATTAATGATGTAACTGTGTTATGGATGTATTTTCTATTTTCTGGATTTGAAAGTGTGTATTCGTGCATGTATGCGTTTTGTGTGTTTATTTTATCCAAATTAATTTCATACGGAGGTCTTATAGATATTTTTAAAAGATGAATGTATTTCTGTACCACATAGATTGTTCCTCACCAAACGATGTATAGATTTTTCTCCGATGTGTAAATTCAAAATCCAAATTTTGCTCATCTTAAGAACTGGAAAAGCTGTCATGTTACGGGAAAATGTTTCCAATCAGTAATCCTTATTTACCGTGTTTCTCTTCGCTCGATTTCGCTTTCATTTTTCTTATATTTCCTTATTTCTTTCTTTGCCTCTCCCCCACTCTCTTTCTTTCCCGCCATCTAAGCTTTCTCTACCAATTTTTACATTGTCTTGCTTTTTGTATTCACTTGCTATGCTTGAATTGAGTATATATATTTTAAAAACCAGATTCTGACATAAGCTTAAAGGAATATTGGTTTTACTATTTTCTTTTTGTATGTTCCCACCATTGTTGCTTTCTTTATCCATTTTCTCACTCAAACATCATGTTCATTCGTTTCCCCAAAGGAAACATGATGTGAGTTTGCTTTTCATTTGTTACTACTACTACTACTACTACTACTACTACTACTACTACTACTACTACTACTACTACTACTACAACTACTACTACTACTACTACTGCTGCTGCTGTTGCTGCTGCTGTTGTTCGATTATTCATCCATGAAAAACACACAAGCTTAAAGCATTTATAGTTTGCTTAAATCCTTAACAACCAAACCATTAAAAGAAATGTTAAATAATTTTAAAATATAATTTCCTGTTTTTGTTTCCATGCAAGTAAAGGTTAGACTGTTTTTAGAATATTCGGTATATATTTTTTTCTGTATTTGTTTTTTCATGAATTATTGAAGGAACTATTTTAAAACTTGATGCATTTTCTAATAAAATGCACTCGACTGTGAATCGGTAATGGTTTCTATTTATTCGTTTATTTAAGAGAAATATGCACTGTCTTCCAAGAGCACGTAGTAAAATCTCTCAAATTCTTTTTGTTAACGAAATTATTTTTCTCCCTATAAATATTGGAATAACTCCACGAATCTGAGTACAATATCCATGTTATAGTTATGGTTATTTTGGTTAATAGTTGTTGCTACTGATGTTAAATACCCTTCAGAAAATACACAATAAGCTAGCATTTAGACCAATTCCTTCCAATGACGACCACTCCATAATTTGTATGTTAAGCGTATTTCAGATAACATTACCCAAAGAAAGGTTTTGAGACAGTAGAGTGTAGTGTCGTTGAGATTAGTATGTTATGTATAACATGGCGATTACTACATAGGCACTTCCTACTTCTTAGCTATTTTGTATATTGATGTTTAACTTGGAATATGTAGTTGTGCCCACCATCTATTATATGCAACCTGGATTTCGATTCTCATTCACGTTCCAGTGGAAATCCAGACCGATATATTTAGCGAAACGTTCTAGTTGGAGGTAAAAGTAGCCTATATAGTATCATAAACAAGTAGAATTTCTTGAATGTTAAGAACATGAAGAAATGTAAAATATAGTGCAATGAACAGTGTTCAGAACTGACGTGCTTGGTTTCTTGAACTGTTGAGGAGAAACAGTGAAATCATCCACTTCACATTGCTACCCCAAGACGAGAAAACCGAATTTAAAGCCTTCAGTAAGGAACAATGGTGCAGAATAGGGAGTCGATAATATTATTTCCTTAGTTACTTCATCATCACAAATCTTCTTCAGCAGGTTGAAAAAAAATTAGCTAATTTACATTATAATTTACTATTTGATAATTCCATGTACTGGATTTATTAATGTTTATATTTTAGAAGTTACTCTGACATAGAGAAATTTTTGTGAAGTCATTTCGATAACAAAGGGATATTAATCTTCATATTTTTCGTTGTTGCTTTTCTATAATCAAATGTTGAGTTTCATTTAAGATTATCTTTCATTTGAGCAGATGTCACAATTAATTGGATTACTTAGCACTTTGTGGGGAGCAAGGGCTGTAAATGTAGCTCCTTCAGAGCTGTATTTGAATCTATATTTTATGTTCTGCGGATATTTTAATATTCTCTTTTCAACATAACATATTTAACATATTTATTCGTAACTTTTAAGACGATTACTGCTGTTTATAATTTTGTTTTCGTTAAGTCACTGCGAAGAGGATATTTTTATATCAAAGATGAGAAATAGTATAAGTGATGTATGAAAAAATATAAATAAATGTGAATTAATGATGGTAAAGGAAGTCTATTGTAATCATATCAATCTCATAGTGTTTTGGTATGGTGATAATCTACGACCATCACACACACACACACACACACAGAGACACACACACACACAAATACGCACACACACATACACACACATACGCCTATACACACAAACACACAAACATACACATACACTCACTCATACACACCACAATTGTTTTCATCAGAATTATCACCGACAAAAATGTCACTACTGTTTACACAGACACACACAGACACAGCCACTATTGCACACACTCCAATGCACATATATTGTACGCACACACCACAAATCAAGCATTGGTGGCTTACATTGTTGGAAATAATATTCCAATATATCTAAAATGTGAAGGTCACATTAAAACGATTGACCACTTATGGATTCCTCAAAGGCATGGTGTAGCCGCTCGAGAAGGTCTTTAATAAAGCTGTGGTCATTTTCATTTTAATACGTTGAAGCCTATTGTTGCTCATTTCGTATAGACTCTGACAGCGCTCGCACACACACGCAGGCACACGCACAAACATACACACACACGCTCACAAACGAAATGACATGTATACGCATATGTATCTGTATAAGCATATCCACCCTTTTATACTCTTACTTGGCATTGGTCGGCCTGAGGCTGTAGTAGAAGGCACTCACACAAGGTACCACGCAGTAGGACTGAACCCCACACCAAGTGGTTGAGAAACAAGCTACTTACCACACAGCTACTCCTGCGCCTATATATATATATATATATATATATATATATATATATATATATATATATATATATATATATATATGCGAGTAAAAATAAATACAAAAAAAGGTGGATTTTTTTGTATGATTGTGTATAGAGGAATATATTATTTTGCTTAAAAGAGTTCCAACACTGTCTGTTTTTTATGTTTTATTTATATTCCTGCAGAACTAATGTGGGGTATAGAATATGGAATATACAATATATAATATAATATACAATATATAATATAAAATAAAATAAAAATGGATGGCACCATGAAATAAAGTATTGAATGTAGATGAAATATTGAGTGTTCAATATAAAGGATCAAATATATAAATATATAAATATAAATATATATATATAAAGGCGACTCGAGTTTCAGGGCTATTTCCCTTCGTCATGGCCGGTATGACAGTCTTTAACAGACTGTCATATATATATATATATATATATATATATATATATATATATATATATAATATATATATATATATATATATATATATATATATATATATATATATATATATATATATATATATATATATATATATATATATATATATATATATATATATATATATATACATATACTTGTATATGACGTGTTGTATATTTAAGGAAATAAATCCCATAAATCTCAAAAATTTACTTACAAATAGAGAGGCATGCTGTTAAAATATCTAAGAAAATTTTTAATTCATGCAGACGATCGTTTCGTACAGAGATAGAAAAATATGGCAAATTCTATAACAATTATTTTTAAATACAAGTAAAAAGATTTCAAAGAAGTTCCCTCTATGGATGAGTAAGACGATTAGAAATTTTAACTCCAAATAAGTCGCGTAGAGCCAAAATTGTATACAGATTTCCAATGCAAAGGCTTGGCTATATTTGAATTAAGATATGACTTGACAGTTGAAAAGTCAGTGTGGAGTATATTTTTTTTTAAATTATACATGAGAAGTATGTTAATATAGAGGAAATAGTACATGAAGGGATCATACTAGACAGTTAACGTAAACAAGTATTAGAGAAGTAAAGAGTGTTAAAGAGAGAATATGATGCGTAAGTTGTACTTATGTTTGCTTAAGAACTCATGTTCGTTAGTATCTATCGTACACAAGGAAGGAAAATAAGTAAAAAAAGAGAAAATATAGTTGTTAATATTACAATTTAGATAGAAAATACTTGCTGTGGCTATAAAGAAGAAACAAATTGAAGTTGAAATAGATAATAAACGATAGAATACGGGAAAGTAATTAAATTTAAAGGAGATAAAAGAACTGGGAAAGAAAATAATAAAATAAAGTATTGTTTTGTATGTATTGATATGTAAGTTTATACAGTAACTGTGCTTTTTCGTATAAATAAAATTTTATTAAGAGGAAACAAACTAGCTTGGCATTATGAGAGAGGGATATGCAATGGTATTAGGGTAGCATTAATATTCAAGAAATGGAGGGGTATTGTGTGTTATGAATAGTGTTTGGGGGTGCACATAAGTATACAAATAAATTCATACATAATGTCGAAGAACAATAATCTTACAAGGGAAACTAGTAGAGGCATATTTGCACATTAGTATACATAGATAAAGGAGTTCTAATTGTTTTTGATTAGGGTATACATAAAAGCGTAAACACCGTGCACAAATATATATATATACATACCGATGCAAAGAGGGAAATGGCTCACACGTATAGATATAAATACACGCACACATATAAAAATAGAATTATATATATGTGTATGCGAAACATACGTATATACGCAGATACACACGTTCATATTAAAAACACATGTTGGTAGCAACATATAGTAAATAAACACAAAATATTAGATATAGACACATAGATGATATATAAAATTCATACCTAGATATGCACACTCAGTTGTTGTCATGAAGGACAGGAAGAAGTACTATATGTGCTTACATGTTGGCATATATCGGCAGTAAAATATATTTAATTATCAGTTATAGTGGCAAGTAATATAAACCAGTAATAGTTAGAATGGTTATGTTGAGGGTTTTTAAATAGATACATTATGCAAATAAAATATAATACAAAAAAATATAGGTATATTATATACTAAGGAAAGATATAATTAAAAAAACACACAGATATATTGAGATAATAGGAGGTGTAGGGACGGATAGATAAAGTGTTAGCCTTACATATGGCGGGTCATGAAACTGTTAGAAGGAAAGGTTAAATAAAAACAAACCAAGATACTGTATGATAAATTAATGGAAAGTTGATCTAGTGAGTATTCCATTGAAATATTCCATAGAAAAGTATTCCATAGAAAAAGTATTATACAGAAAAATATGACATATATATATATATTTAAAAAAAAACACCAAAAATTGATCTAAGCAAGAGAGTGAAGAATTATTTAAGATTGACAAAGAGGAATTTGGTCACGTGTTTACATGAGTAAACTTTTTCAACCCTAGTAATGACCAAACTTCCATTTTCTGTCATTATGCTATAGCTTTCTTCCAAACACAACCTAAAATTTTATTATTATGTCTATAAGAGGGGTTAGAAGATAGGATTTTCCAAGAGATTGAGAAATCAATATTGTTTCTTTTGATGTGTCGATTTCTTTTTTACATAGACCTGTGCTATTCTCTTTTCTATGTTCCCTAAAAGGGATCTCTGATTATAAATTCTCGATTTAAGCAAATTTTTCGTGCAAACCACGTATAGGCATCTGAAGGATGCATAGTAGTTGCTTGGTATACAACGTCTTTCATTTTACAAATTCTATCTACTTCACAGGCATTTAGGTTTCTACAATTACAATTTAATTTAGCGGGTGGTACTATAGTGTTATGTCTATATGTATTTGGGATAATAAAGTTAAGGTTATTATCAATATAGTAGTTGTTAATTATAGGATTATTGGAGGTACTAGATAAATATATCGTAGTATTTTGTATTATATAATAGATCCAGTTTCTTATTGTTAAAAGAAGAGTTTATCCTAAAGAGATTTGGAGAAACTGAAAATCGAAATTTAATTCCTTTATTATTAAATATTTTAGTATATATAGAATTTTGGAACTTTTTATTAATTATCATTCTAATGGATCTAATAAAGTTATATTTTAGATGTCTGGCATAAGAGATTATGATCCAAGTAGTTTTATTACTATTTTCTTTATTGGAACGTTGGACTGTACTTCGGGGGTCAGCTATTCTCACACAAATTATTAGTTTCTTTTTTGCTATTCTATTTCCATCTATATTTGAGTTCTATGGTTATGTATATTATTGAAAGAATTTGGTGAGTTTAGATTATTTACATTTCTTCTGTTTATTTGTATAATATTCCTATTTTTATCTATAATTATACAGTTTTGGTGTTTGCTGTCAGTATTTTTGTGTTTATTAATATTAATATTAATGTGGTTAGTAATGTGGGAATTGCTAAAATTCACATTATTTTTTCCGTTAGTAAACTTGTGGTTATGGTGCTCGTATTGATTAGTATATTTATTGTAGTTGTGATTTTCCTGTTTTTGCTAAAGGTATGTTCATAATTATTATTGAGAGTTCTTGTTATACGCTTATTGTGGTGTATTAATTCATCAGGTGGCTTAGGTTCACTAGTATTATCTCGTTATTCATGTCAAGATAAAGTTTCGTATTATTAGTACTGATGCTGTCGTCTTTATTAAACTTAATTAGATATTTATATACTGCCTTCTTAAGTGGGAGGTTATAGTAGTCTTTATGTTTGTTAAATATGTCTTAATTAGATGGTAATAGATAAATTCTTCTCTCCATGTTAGTGCTCATGTGTTCTATAATGTTATTTGGATGGTTACTTCGTGCATTTATGGATGTGATATCGTTGTTAGGTTTATGGTAAGACTGGTGGGTGGAAGTATTGAGATTGAAGTTAACGTCTAGGAAGTTTACAGAGTTGTTATCTATTTCACTGGTAATGATAGCCCTTGGTTTTTAATAAAAATTGTATACTTCTTCTGTAGAATTCAAATTTTCTGTTGGAGGCTTTCCTAACTAAGAATAGAGCATCGTCCCGGTAAAGTCCACCTTCTAATTTAGGGAATTCTTCTTTATGTTGGTGTAGTAGGTAAATCCCGACTAAATCGGTTACTTCTGTGGAGTCTTACGCGCCCATGGTTACATCGAAAGAGTCTGGTGTATCTTTCTCGGTTCAAAATGTATCTTCATGATATATTATATTCTTTCTAGCTTCAAGTATAATTTTTATTTCTTTCATTGATAATTTAGTCTTAATCTTGGCGTAGATGAGTGCCTTATTTAGTAAGATGGGATTAATGGATTGGTAATAGTTGCCTATGTCCAGTTGAATGAATAGAATAGAATAGCAAAAAATAAAACAATAACTTGTCTGAGAATAGCTGATCCCCCAAATACAAGGCAACATTTTCAAAAAGAAAACTGCAATAAAACTATTTGGATCATAATCCCTTTTGCCAAACAGCTAAAGTCTAACTTTATTAGATCCATGATAATGATAATTAAATAAAAAGTTCAAAAACTCTAAATATGCTAAAATCAAAAATGAAACTGGCTGCCACAGCGAAAATAAACCTAACATCGAGGTATTGAGTGCTGAAAGAAGATCTCAGGAGCCTCCCCCACAACATAATCTGTAAGTGTATACATATATTTAAATATATATATATATATATATATATATATATATATATATATATATATATATATATATATATATATATATATATATATATATATATATATACATATATATATATATATATATGTGTGTGTGTGTGTATGTGTGTGTGTGTGTCTGTGTGTGTGTGTGTGTGTCTGTGTGTGTGTGTGTGTATGTGTGCGTGTGTAGGTGGTGATAAGATGATATGTGTATATATATATATATATATATATATATATATATATATATATATATATATATATATAATATATGAGGCCCATATGACATCAGGACAATATTGAAGATTAATACAACACTTCGCAAATATCTCCTTCAGGTAAAAACCACCTATAGAAGATATGACCAAAACACTGCGTGTACTCCATGCCATGCATCTGTGGTAGTTTATACAAAGGCGATACATGTCGCTCCCTCAAAATAGGGGTAAATGAACATCGCCAAGCTATGACACGAGGAGATATTGATAAATCGTTTATAGCTGGCCATGTATAGAAAAATAGAGACCACTTACTCTTGTGGGTGAACTTAAAATATTAGACAGAGAACACCACTGGAAAATACGAAAACTTAAAGAAGCACATATTCTAGGACACATCATCCTCCTAAGCAGACCGATTGCAGATATAAATAGCATATGGGAACCGGTATTAAGAAAGGATAGGAAAATATTAGGTTTAGAAGCCCTAAAATTCACTCCATAATTGCCTAATAATAATAATAATAATAATAATAATAATAATAATAATAACAACAACAACATCGAAAAATACCTTAGGAATGAGAACCCAGGTTCGATATTTCCCCAAGACACCTGATGAAGGTTGGAGGGTATATCAGCCAAAACGTTGTGTCAACAACACACAAGATGAGGACAAATATCCATCAAATGTAAATTATGTAAATAATATAGATAAGAAGTGGTCATATCGAATAAACATAGTATTGTCATAATTGTGTTTCCTTTACCATTGCATTGCAACGCCTAGACCCGAAATATAGCAATATTTTGCTTTGTATCCCACAATCTCTCATGCGCTCTCTCTCGAATAATCAAACATTCATGGAATGGATCATATGCTTTGATTCGTTCAATTTCCTTGTATGGAATAACAGCCACGTGAACTTGGGTTGTAGATAGTGAAGTAATTGTAGACTTGGCCAACGGTGTGCATTAGAAATATCACAATACTTCTTTTGCTTAGGGGGACATATGTTTCTTTTATGATGTTTCACATAATGCGACGTTGATGGAGCCACCACCTCTTAATCGGCTGCAATCTCAACTGCAACAGACAAACATTTTAAGTTCACCTTGAAGAAATAGCTGCGGAGGTCGCTCAGATCATATTCCGCTGTAATAAAAAAATGAAAGAGAAATTTAGTGTAATTGTACGTATTGCCAAAAAGACATTGTTCATGCCTATCAAAAAATATTCGCAAACACATACATATGCATACTTAAACATGTACTGCATGCGTGCTCGTTCGTTCGTTTGTTTGTTTGTGTGTGTGCGTGTGTGTGTGTGTGTGTGTGCGTGTGTGTGTGTGTGTGTGTGTGTGTGTATGTGTGTATGTGTGCGTGTTTGTGCATACACACTTGTGATTTCTTATTCAATTTATTTCAATTATAACTTGAATAAAGTTGGTCAGGTCTATTGTACATTCATCGAATATACAGTAAGAGAGTTGAAAACTTTGAAATCATTTTGAAAGTTTGAAAGTGAAATCAGTGAGTGAATTTTCTATAAATTTAATATAAATTCTTATAAACATCTTATTTCAAAAGAATTACGCTCCGAAAAAATATATAAAAGCATCTACAATTCTAAAATTGTTCAGACGAAACAAAAGAAATCAACAACTTTGATCTTCACAAAAATTTCAAATAGTTAATGAGATTACACTATTTTGGACAATTTACCGCATCTTAAGAAATTAATTTTTTTTAATGTTTATCTTGGTCTACGATAGCCAACATATGATATAAAGATGGATATGAGTATAATATCGGATTGAATACAAAGCAGGAATATTGTTTCTGAAAATAAGTTGTACAGTGATAATCAAATAAGCATATATAAATTTAAGACACTTGACGATTCAAGATCAAACCGATCAAATAATAATCTAGACGTAAATAAGTTTAACCCGTTGAACCTGTGACGACGCTTAAATGCGGATGATTTCTTTTGTCTAGATCTCCGGCACATGCTTTATCAGGTGGCCGCACGGTTTTGCGCGTAAGTGTGAAAATAATAAAGATTATCCCAATTAGCAAGCCATAAACAAAACTACCTCGCAGTCTGCTTTTGCACTTTTTCGGGGTATATCTCGCCAAGCCAAAAAGTACTTGCGGGTTTGAAAGTTAAAATATTCTTCTCTAAATATGAAAATAGACTGAAAAGAATTATAAATTCATGAAAAATAATGTATGTCAGCATTTGATGAGGTTTTGCTTAATATCCTCCGGAAAACACTATAAAAATTCTAAAACGGAATTACAGTATTATATAGGTACTGGCTTAGGAATGGGCTTAGAAATTTGCTTCTCAACCACAAGGTTCCAAGTACAGTCCCACTGCATGTCACATTGACATAATGTCTTCTACTATAGCCTCTCAATGTTTAAAGCCTTGTGAATAGAATTGATAGACGCAAATTCAACGAAACCCGTCGAAACTGATTCCCAAAGTTTGAATGAACAACTATTGTAATAAAATGGGTTGGATATTCGATATTTTGATACTTTCGGAATTATTGAGAAAAGTGATAGTACTTTAAGTTCATATACAGCAATACGCGATCATTAACTGTAATTATGTACACTCAGTTACAATTTTGTGTATGTTTATGTATATATATACACACAAACATAGAGCCAAATTTGTACACACACTCAAACACATGTATATATATATCCGTCTTTAAATCATACTTAATGTACATATATATATATATATATATATATATATATATATATATATATATATATATATATATATATATATATATATATAACATTATAATGAACAGCAGTTTACAATGTTTCACCAAAAAGGAGAATTACAAATTTGACTAAGTGTGACTAGGGTGTTAGGAAACACCTACATTGCCAGAGATAAGAGCTACACTGCTCTAATGCTTGTATATGCGTTTTCAATCATGTACGTTAACTATAGCATTAGAGCGGTTTAGTTCTTATTTGTAGCAATGTAGGTGTTTCTTGACACCCTAGTCAAATTTAGCGATATATATATATATATATATATATATATATATATATATGTCTGTGTGTGTGTATGATATATATTCATTAATACTGCTTCAGTAGCAAGAGCACACACACACGTACACACAGGCACGCACACACACATACACGTACACACAGGCACGCACACGCACACACACACATACACACACATACACACATAGAGGATTGGAGAAATACATATTCTTTAATCGAGTTACGCACGTTTCAGATACACTGGCAGATTCCAAAATCGCGCACATTAATCGATCCCATATTTGATTGACTAGGATTCAACAGAGATAGGTAAATGTGACACTATTATTCTAAATAATATCTAATTACATTATTTACATTATTTACAATATTTACATTTGACGGATATATGTCGTCATCTTGTTTGTTGTTAACGCAACGTTTCGGCTGATATACCCTCCAACCTTCATCAGGTGTCTTGGAGAAATTTCGAACCTGGGTTCTCATTCTTAAAGTATTTTTCGATGTTATTGTTATCATCATCATCATCATCATTATTATTATTATTATTATTATTATTATTATTATTATTATTATTATTATTATTATTATTATTATTATTATTATTATTATTATTATTTTTATTATTTTATGTTTTACTTTTGTTTTGCATTTGTACAAGTAGGATCCAAGTCTCACCCAGAGACCCCAAGAGACAAGTTAGAAGTTCATGTAGGTGTTATGCCTAGGGTACCATATATTTGGATTTGTACAGTTTTGTTCTAGTGAATGTTTAAGAAACCATAAGAAAATTATGTGTTTGTTTTAAAATTTGAGATCACATAGACAATATTTTACGTAGGATATGGGCAGTTCCCATGAGCACTATCTTTTGAACTTCAGCCATTTTGGGGTTTCCTGGTATCTGAGCTAGGTAGTAATCAGCCCGTTTCGCTGTCATTCCCAGGGCACCTATGACAATAGGTATTGTTTTCGTCTTCAGATTCCACATTTTGCTAATTTCTATTTCAAGATCTTTATATTTGCTCAGATTTTGGTAGGTCTTGACAGATGCGTTTATATCGATTGCGACAGTCATATCAATGAAGAGGCATGATTTTTGTCTGAAGTCTTTCAGTATGATGTCTGGCCTATTTGCATCTATCTTTCTGTCAGTTTGAATGGTGAAGTTCCAGAGGAGTGCAATGTGATCATTTTCAAGTACTGGGGGTGGTATGTGTTCCCACCAGTTTTTGTCATGTAGCAAGTCCAGGTTTTGCATATTACCCAGTGAATATATTGTACAGCTCTATCATGCCTGTTGAGATATTCTGTAGGCGCAAGCAGACTGCACATGGAGACAACATGATCGATGGTCTCATTTTGTTGTTGGCATATACGACATAATGGGGAGCTGCCGTTCTTTAATATGTTGGCCTGGTAGTTCTTTGTAGGTAGGCATTGATCTTGGGCTGCTATGATAAACCCCACTCTTTCTGATTTCAAGCCAGAGGTCATTAGCCATTGATGGGTAAGGGCTTTGTCAATATCCGCATTATTCGCTCTCTTTGGGTATTTGTTATTGAGAGGTTTTCCATGCCATTTTTCAGTCATAATATCTAAGGCAGCAATATTTGCACGGGTTTTCAAGTGCTTAGCTTTTTCTGCAGGTGTTTCTAGTTCGTCTAATTCTTGAATTTGTTGCAATTGGAATTCACTTAGATATTCATTTGCCTGTTTTGTTACTGAGTAAGATGCTCTCTTCCTTTCAGAGTTTTTCAGATAGGTGTCTAGGCCAATTGTGGCTACCTTCATTGTTAATGCCAGCTGTAGAAGTCCTCGGCCTCCCTCTTTTCTTGGCAGATAAAGACGTTGTATATCTGTCTTAGGGTGGTGCATTCTATGCATTGTCAACAGTTTTCATATTTCTTCTGTCAACATTAAATATTTCAGTAATTGACCAGTTAACGATATTGAAACTGTAAGTCCCGACTGGTATGGCTATAGCATTGATCGCTTCGTTCCTGTTTCTCGCGTTCAGCTCTGTCTTCAGTATTGTTCTCACCCTGCGATAACATTCTCCTCTGATCCTTTCCCTCATCACTGAGTGCTTGATATTGTCCCCTTCAATTGCCCCTAGGTATTTGTAGCTCTCCGCTGGTTCTAACTCTTTTATGACATTTTGCTGGTCAAGGTTCACATTAGAAGTTTTTGTCATTTTTCCTTTGATAAAGGTAGCTTTTGCTACCAAACACATACAGTGACCTGAATAATAATAACAATAATAATACTAATAATAGTAATAATAATAATAATAATAATAATAATAATAATAATAATAATAATAATAATAATAATAATAATAATAATAATGAGATCATGGAGAACCACACTGATGTTGAACAATGACAATGAATCTCTAAATGCTGGAGACGTAAGAATTTCATGTGGCTTTTTCCAGGGTGACTCACTATCCCCACTCCTCTTCTGTCTAGCCCTAATACCGCTCTCAAAATTGCTCATTGATGCACAGTATGGTTATAAAATATTTGATAAAAATATAAATCATCTCATTTACATGGATGATTTAAAGCTCTTTGCAAAAAATGACTAACAACTCGAAGGCCTACTAGCGATTGTTAAACAATTCAGTGATGACATCAGGATGCAATTTCGCCTTGATAAATGTGCAAAAGCTACCTTTATCAAAGGTAAAATGACAAATACATCTAATGTGGACCTTGGTCAGCAAAATGTCATAAAAGTGTTAGAACCAGCGGAGAGCTACAAATATATAGGGGTAATTGAAGGGGACAATACCAAGCACTCACTGATGAGGGAAAGGATCAGAAGAGAATGTTATCGCAGGGTGAGAGCAATACTGAAGACAGAGCTGAACGCGAGAAACAGGATCGAAGCGATCAATGCTCTAGCCATATCAGTCGTGACTTACAGTTTCAATATCGTTAACTGGTCAATTACTGAAATATGTAATGTTGACAGAAAAATACGAAAACTGTTGACAATTCATAGAATGCACCACCCTAAGGCAGATATAGAACGTCTTTATCTACCAAGAAAAGAGGGAGGCCGAGGACTTCTACAGCTGGCATTATCAATGAAGGTAGCCATAATTGGCCTAGACACCTATCTGAAAAACTCTGAGGACTGGATGCTAAAACTTGTCTTAAAACATGAAAGCCAGAAAGCATCTAACTCAGTAACAAAACAGGCAAAGGACTATCTAAGTGAATTCCAATTGCAACAAACTCAAGAATTAGACGAACTAGAAACACCTGCAGAAAAAGTTAAGCGCTTGAAAACCCGTGCAAAAATTGCTGCCTTAGATATTATGACTGAAAAATGGCATGGAAAACCTCTCAATGGCAAATACCCAAAGAGAGCGAATAATGCAGATATTGATAAAGCCCTTACCCACAAATGGTTAATGGCATCTGGCTTGAAATCAGAAACAGAGCGGTTTATCATACCAGCCCAAGATCAATGCCTACCTACAAATAACTACCAGGCCAACATATTAAAGAACGGCAGCTCCCCATTATGTCGTATATGCCAACAACAAAATGAGACCATCGATCATGTTGTCACCATGTGCAGTCTGCTTGCGCCTACAGAGTATCTCAACAGGCATGATAGAGCTGCACAATATATTCACTGGGTAATATGCAAAAACCTGGAGTTGCCCCATGATAAAAACTGGTGGGAATACAAACCACCCCCAGTACTTGAAAATGATCATATTGCACTCCTCTGGAACTTCACCATTCAAACTGACAGAAATATAGACGCAAATAGGCCAGACATCATACTGAAAGACGTCAGACAAAAATCATGCCTCCTCATTGATATGACTGTCCCAATCGATATAAACGTATCTGTCAAGACCTACCAGAAACTGAGCAAATATAAAGATCTTGAAATAGAAATTAGCAAAATGTGGAATCTGAAGACGAAAACAATACCTATTGTCATAGGTGCCCTGGGAATGACAGCGAAACGGGCTGATTACTACCTAGCTCAGATACCAGGAAACCCCAAAATGGCTGAAGTTCAAAAGATAGTGCTCATGGGAACTGCCCATATCCTACGTAAAATACTGTCTATGTGATCTCAAATTTTAAAGCAAACACATAATTTTCTTATGGTTTCTTAAACATTCACTAGAACAAAACTGTACAAATCCAAATATATGGTACCCTAGGCATAACACCTACATGAACTTCTAACTTGTTGTCGCTTGAGGTCTCTGGGTGAGACTTGGATCCAACCTGTACAAATGCAAAACAAAAGTCAAACATATAATAATAATAATAATAATAATAATAATAATAATAATAATAACACCAACAGCAACAACAACAACAACAACAACAACAACAACAATAATAATAATAATAATAATAATAATAATAATAATAATAATAATAATAATAATAATAATAATAATAATGTTATATTATTATAAAATAATCACCATAGAACTGCAAAAATACCTATTCCAGAAGCAAGGAAAACTAATACAAATAGCCACAAAACACGAGCAAAACAAAAAACTGTTTTCAGTATTTAAGGAAGCTGACAAATACAAACAAGAAATCATACTACCTAACAAATACGAAGACGAAGAAGAAGAAACAACAAAATTATAAAACAAATGAAATACAAACTAAAACTAGAACAAGAAAATCCCCTACATGGTAAATACTGGACTAAACTAAATGCAAAAGAAATAGACAGAGAAAAATCCCAGCAATGGTTGAGAAGCTCAGGACTCAAAGAAGAGACCGAAGGTGTTTTAATTGCTGCACAATACCAAAGCCTCTCCACCAGAAATTACCAAAAACATATAATGAAAAGAAACATAACAAGTAACTGTAGAATATGTGGAGATGGACAACAAACAATAAATCATATTATCTCTGGCTGTCCAGTCCTGGCTAAGAAGGAATATATTCACAGACACGACAGAGCTGGGACCTATATACACTGGAAGCTATGCCAACACTATGGAATAACAACAGAAAAAAGATGGTATAAACACACGCCAGAAAAGGTCACAGAAAACGAGAAAGCAACCATACTCTGGGATATGCAAATACACACAGATAAAGAAATTAAGGCAAATAGACCAGATATAGTTGTCAAAGATCATGAAGAAAAAAAAATGCTTTCTAATTGATGTATCAATACCAGCAGATGACAACGTTTCCCTAAAATAAATGGAAAAACTTTCAAAATACAAAGACCTGGAAATAGAGGTAACTCGAATGTGGAATCTAAAAACAGAAACAATTACTATCATAATTGGTGTCTTAGGTATAATAAAAAAAATATTCAAACAAATACATAACTAAAACACCAGGACTTACAAATATATATAACATACAGAAAATTGCACTACTGAGCACTGCACCATTCTACGCAAAACACTTTCAATACAGTAGCCATAAGAGCGAGCATCACAGCAAACCACAGCACATACCCAAGGCACACAGAGCTGCGCTCGGTAGTGAAGTGAAAGCACGTTATAAAAATAAAACTACTGAATAATAATAATAATAATGATACCATTAAAAAATACTTGAGGAATGAGAACCTAAGTTCGAAATTTCCCCAAGTCACCCGATGAAGGCTGGAGGGTATTTCAGCCGAGACGTTGTGTTAGCAACAAACCAGATGAGGACAAATATCCATCAAATGTAAATATTGTAAATAATGTACATAATTTTCATCTCTTAAATATAGAACTGTGGAATCTCTAATTAGAAAAACAGTATGTGTTCATCGTATTTAAAGATGAATTATATCGTACAACACATGAACTGGACACTCTTTATAATAATTCACACAATTTTTATTATTCTAGAGAAGGGTAAGTAATTGAAGTAAATCTTCTTAAAATTAATTCTGATTCTATGATCATTAACTCACTATTATAGTTGATGATGGGATGTAAGAATGTGGACTGAAAATTTCATAAGCTATCTATGAGGGATTGATGTGAGAGCTGAAAAATCTTGCAAGCATTAATTTCAGCCCTTCTTATCGATAACTGCCTCGATAAGAGCCTCTGATATCAGACTCTTAAAATATTCTGAGAGACATGTGGAAGAATTTCTCTTCAAAATCGAAAATAATTGGGCATCGTAGTGTTATCAGGTACATGCACAGGAAGTGTTAGCCCAAAACAACATTCGTGCGGACGTTTACCACATTATAGGATGATGCCCCACGTAACAAAAGTGGACAGTTGAATTTAAAAGGGGAAGGGAGTGTTTTGAAGATTGCCTAAGGTGTGGATCTTCTACAACTACCATCACCGACAGCAGCGATTGGCATTGAATAAAATTGCATTTGACCTGAGAATGTTGAAAGGGTTCTTCACAATGAAACTTAGTACGCCGAAGGATTCTCTTTTCGGTTGGTGCTCTGACTTCTGACACCTGATCAAAAGCGCACCATGGAAATTCTGACACTGTTTGAACCAGATCCAGCTGGGTTTTTGAACGTTTCCAAACTAACGATAAATGTTGGGTTCATGACCTTGAGCCACAGATGAAGAGGCAATTCAAATCGTAGAAACAGCCCTCCTCACCTGTTGCAGAGAAGGCCGAGGTCTTATCCTCTGCAGGGAAGATATGGCCTTAATTTTGAAGATGGATATAAAAGGCATTTTTTTATTGCGTGTCTTCAAAAGGGTCACACCAACAATGGAGAGTAATATGCTAACGTGCCAGGAAAACTGATGAAAGGGACTTGTTCCATCAAAATAATGCTCTTGCACACAAGTTATTGGCTTCAATCGCTGCTCTGCGTGACTATGGTTTTAAACTTGCTGATCAGGCTCCCTAAGTTTTTCAGTTGACTCCATCTGACTATCATCTGTTCCTTATTATCAAAAAACACTTGACTAGGAATCACTATCGTAATCATGATGTCATCACATCTGCTTGTTGACCTTTTCTGACCAACAGGATGAAAGCTTTTTAAGCAATGAGATCTAAACATTGCAACACCTAATGAAGAATTGTGTGAAACACAAAAAGGACTATGTTGAAAAATAAATCTCATTTGGTCACATTGCATGAGAGTATTTAGGTCAGCCTATGAACCAGTCTATGCTGGTGCTGTATTGTACTAATTGTATTTTTACAGCATGAAGAAAACGCGTAGTCTGCAGCGAATTATAGATACATAAAAATAAACAGTGCGTAAGAAAGTTAAATGACAAAGCAAGGCAAAAGTATTCATCGTGCCATACTTAATGATGAGTACAATGCAAAGTTCACTTTCTAAAACACTACTTCGCCTAGATTTCGAAAATTAGATTTAATCATGAAATGAATTTCAACATTTGGCAATACTTATAATGATAATATATCTATTGAATTAATATTAACTTCCTAAAACAACAAATCCATTTTATGTAAGCAGCTTCATTTCAAGTCATTAATTCCTCTATATATTTGTAAAGTAGATTAGCAACCAAGTTTGTCAATGATTTGCATGAACATTTAAAGTTTCCCTTTGTAAAATAATTCATTGATATATTTTAACTATGCCTCTTGGCATGCTGGTGCTTGTATCTCTCTCTCTCTCTCTCTCTCTCTCTCTCTCTCTCTTTCTTTCTCTCTCTCGCTTTCTCTCTCTCTCTCTCTCTCTCTCTCTATATATATATATATATATATATATATATAGTTCAAAAACACAATAACAAAAAAACAAAAAAACAACAAAGTGAGGACGTGATATGGATAGTATTATTGGACGCTCAGGAAAGGAAAGAGAGAGTGTATGACGTTTCGGGCGTAGCCCTTCGTCGGAAAGATGGAAAGTTCGGAGAATGGAAGAACGGAGAAAGAGGAAAATGGTACCGATGCCCACGAGGTTACATGATGAAATACATCTATCTATCTATCTATCTATCTATCTATCTATCTATCTATCTATCTATCTATCTATCTATCTATATATATATCTATCTATCTATCTATCTGATCTGGACGGATGCTAGTCGCATCGGCTCGCATGTAAGTTGGCCTTTTATATGTCAAAAACTTTGCAGTTTTAAAATATTTTTTGTGGAAGAGGTGTATAAGTCTATACACTTCGACCCTATTGGGTTTTTGTAATAGGAAGTGGCTCCTTCTGGAGTTTATTTCCAAAAGTTTTTGATTTTTCTCCGGCTTATTTGCCATATTTCGTAAAAGAAATATGGCTAGGCCTTCGCACGTGGTCGATTTGCCTCTAACAGCAGGCAAGGAGACTGACCAACAAGTCCTTCCGCATGAACGAACACAAGACGTAGAGACCAGGAATGCTGCGTTTACTACTACTGCCTTCACCACCTTCACTACCACCATTACGACCGCCACCAACGACAACAAAACCAAAACCACTACTGCCACCGACATCGCAGCCACTACTACCACCAAGAACAACAATAACAAAAAGAACAACAACAACTCCACTCCTCTTTTGTTCCTTTCATCACAGACAACGGAAGGAGAGAAAGAGAAGAGCATGATGGCCAAGCAATTTGCTCAAATACGCCTGAACGCCGAAGAAAATTATGAAAAAAATTTCCCGCCACTTCGTAACTCATATGAAGGTCAGAGGAGTACACAAGAAGAAGGTCACCCATCTGCCACAACAACAACCCCTACCAGCATCACAACCGCCAACAACAACGCTAATACAGCAACAGTCACCTCTGCCATCAACACCAGCACCACCACCAACAACAACAATAACAAGATCAAAACAAACTTCGCCGAGGCGATAAGGGAAAAAGCGACGGTAGTATCTTTTACTGCACAGCAGATAAAAGATACAAAGGCTTTACTTACGAAAGAAAATGACGAGGTACGGATCAACATACCACAAGACATTTTAGAAGACACAAACAAAAAGACAATTATTTATAAAATTTTAAACTCGAAAACAAAAAAAAAAGAAAAAGCAAGCACGGAAAAGATCGAGAAATGCTTGAGATCTGTATGGCAATATAAGGATTATGTAACTTGGTGGCATAAATTTGCCCATGTGCAACTTATTTTTCAAAGTGAAGAGTTAGCGAAACGATTCTCGACGCTAACTCTTAAGACAGAAGAGTTAACAATGATACCGAGTTACCTTGGTCAGAGGGTAACAAGGGTTATCATAAAAAAATATTCCTCCCACGGTAGACACACTATGGATAACATCAGCCGTATGTGTCGATATGGAGGAAGTTGATATATTGCAAATTAATGTTTCTGAAAAGCAACAGTGGGTGGGTAAAAAAATGGAGATCCTTCTCCATATTACCCAGGAGTCACTAAATAAAATACCCACCTACATAAAGTTACCATCAACGCAAAGGCTGTATGTAGTGGTGGAAGGCAGACGACCACGCTGTTACATATGTGGCAGTGAAGCTCACTTCCAAAAGGACTGCAATTCTGCCGCGAAACAACAGCAACAACAACAACAACAGCCACGGGAAAACCAAAAACCCAAAACACCAGCATTATTACCCACACCACCGTATGCACAACTGATCAAGCAGCTATATGCGAAAACGAAAGAACGGCAACAACGAACAAACCAACCCAACCAAACAACACCACCACCTGAGTCAAAAACAGAAACAACACCACCAACAACAACTAAAGACAGACCAACACCAACACCAAGAACAACAACCAAGAAGACAACCACTGAGAACGAAGAAAAGACCAATACTACTCCCAATTCACCAACAACACACACACCACACACACCACACACCACAACACCATCGACAAACACACAAATAGAACCAAATGCTTTGCCTTTACCCCCTTCTGATTCGTCAGACATTTCGTCTAACGATGAAAGTTCTACAGAATGGCAAATAGCCACAGGAAGTAAAAGAAAAAGATCAAAAACAACCCCAAAATTAAATGCATGCAAAGCAGGGAAATATGTAACCGCTGAAAGCCCCTTGCACAAACAAACCAGTACCAACATTACAAAAACACACACAATGCTATCAGCGATAGACACAACAAACACAAAATTAATGGACTACATCATATCGCAAACAAACATTTCTGAAGATAATTATAAGCTTAACAATCATCCACGCACTACACCACCGAAACACATCAAAATAGTTCACATTACACAAACGCAGCACCACCCACTCAAAACCCTCTTTCCCAATGCGGTTGGGGGGTTCCAAAAATATTTATCAAAGAAACTCTTCAAAAACCTCATCCAAGATACTTCAAAAGAAGAGGAAGCTAAAACTTTCGAAACGAGTAAGTAACCTTCTCTCTTGTCACTTTTACTGTCGTGTATGAAACACAAATTTCGACTTCAACTATGCTTAAATTAGGTTGTGTAAATGTACGTGGCTTGGCGTCAGCTTGGAAGCAAGGTTACCTTCTAAATGACATCAAGTCACAGAACATAGAAATCATGGCTATCAGTGAAACCAGACTCAGTAACCCGCGGGCCCTCAAGTCCATGTTTGGTGGACATTTCGACATTTATTTTTCTCCCTGTCTGTCAAACATGGGTGGTGGTGGTACCGCGGTGCTTTTTCGGAAGAGTCTGAACCTAAAAGTAAGGCCAATATTCCTAGACCCGGAGGGTAGGCTGGTTGTCTTGGACGTCGATGGCACAAACGGATGTGCTTTCCGTCTGGTGGCAGTGTATGCACCGTCCTTAACGGGTCGGGCGGATTTCCTTAGACGTCTAGAGGTTTTCCTGGGAACGTCACGACCTTTACTGTTAGTAGGTGACTGGAACGCTACCTTGGACACGCATATGGACTATGTGGGAGTGGATATGAGTAGAAGGGGATGTAAGTGCCTCAAATACCTGCTCAGACGTTTCCATTTGTCTGACAGGTTCCGACTCGACCATCCGAACGTGCCAACGTGGACTTGGACAAACCGCGTCGGATCGTCGAGATCGTATCTAGATAGAGTTCTATGTAGGACAGCGGATAGAGATAGTGTAGGATGTCCACAATTTAAAATAGTCAGCTACACAGATCACAAGTGTGTGACGTGTACGCTCGACTTAGATAAGACACATAGGCAGGGTCCCGGTTACTGGAAACTGAACGCTTCGCTCTTAGCGCGGCAGGTTTACAAGAACCGGATTAGCGAATTAATTAAGAGGGCGTTAACAGGAGCCATCGTTAACAGCCGCTGGTGGTTTGCCCTGAAAATGGCAATCAAATCGGAATCTATTAGGTTTAGTAAAGAACTAGCGATAGATCGAAATAGAGTAGAGGGAGACTTAGTTAAGAAACTAGAAGAGGCACTTACAACTGGCAGCGCAACCAACGTTTTGGCTGCGAGGATAGCCCTCGACCAACACCTCAACGCCAAACACGAAGGTTGCGTCGTCAGAGCTAAAATGCGTACCTTAAGGAACGAAGGGATCGAAGCTGCGTGAGAAGCCCGGGTGGCGGAGGTGCAACGCGGTAACAGAGCCACCATTCGATCTCTAATCGATGAACAGGGATGTAGTCTGCTCGAACCCGAAAGGATGTGTGGGGCCTTTCAACAGCACTTTGCTCGACTGTTCGGTGCGAGCGGTGAGTCGGAACGCAGGATGGACTTCACTGCCTACCTGACCGGCCTGCCGCGGCTCTCGGCGGGAGAGGCAGAGTGTTGTGAGGGTCCCATCACATCTGCTGAAGTAAGGGATGCTATGGCGGGCTGCGCGAGGGATAAGTCACCTGGATTGGATGGTCTACCCTACGAGCTGTATTGTCAAATGCCAGACTTGTTTGGCGACCTCTTGGTATCAGTCTACTGCAACTGGCAACAAAACGGGAGAATTCCCGGTTTCGTGAGACGAGGTGCAGTGACATTGTTGAAGAAAGACCCAAACAAGGGGAATTTTATAGATAATGTCAGGCCCATCACTCTGCTCAACGCAGATTTGAAAATTTTGGCGAAAGTAATAGCCGAGAGGTTGGCGCTTGTCATCGATAAACTGGTCGACAGGGCGCAAACATGCGCCGTGCCGGGCAGAAGTATCCATGAAAACCTCCACCTCATGCGCTACATCATGGACAGGGTAGTTAAGGATCCTGGCATGGGTGGGGCGCTGATCAATTTAGATCAATCTAAAGCCTTCGATAGGGTCGACCATCGATACCTAGCGGCCGTCCTCAGGGCAGCTGGCTTTGGTCCCGTCTTCCGCGGTTGGATCGCTGCCTTGTATAGCGGCATCCGATCGGTAATACGGGTAAACGGTCACCTGTCAAAACCGTTCGACATCACGCGTTCGGTCCGTCAGGGATGTCCCCTGTCGGCGCTTCTGTATGTATTGACGATCGAACCACTACTGCGGAAGCTGGCGACACTGAGGGGTATCCCACGAGAGCTGGGTTGCGGGACGAGCGTGTCTGCATATGCGGACGATGTCACCGTCATAGTGTCGAGCGAAAAGCACGTCGAGATGCTAGGCGAGACACTTAAATAATACGAAACGGTGACAGGAGCAAAAAATAACCCGGAAAAGTCAGTGGGTTTGTTACTCGGCACCTGGAGAAGCAAGCCCAAACCGTCCAACAGTGACTCCGTAGTGGGACGCTGGACGGACGGACCGGTTAAACTACTCGGGGTCTGGTCCAGTCCGGACCTCCAAATGGATAAGAACTGGGACGAGATCACCAGTAGAGTGATCAAACTCAGACAAACATGAGCTGAGAGAAAGTTATCTCTAAAAGGCCGGGCGGAGGTGGCTAATGTGTATATCGCTTCAGTCATCGATTACCGCCTGACCGTCGTGCCTTGTCCCGATGCCACCATCACGAAACTAGAACGCATACTTTTCCGCTTTCTGTGGAAGGATGGCGTTCCGATGGTGAGGCGATCCATTTGCTGTCAACAACCGTTAAGTGGAGGACTGGGGATGCCGTGGTTAATGATGCGCAGACATGCGCTGAGACTGCAGCATCTCTGGAACTTCATTGACGACGGTGAACAGGTGTGGGCACCGTTTGTGAGGCACGCCTTCCCGCAGCTCGTCTCACTCACCGAACTGCAAACATGGATCAGGAAGAGACCGAAACTGGGCGATTGGCACCGCGAGTGTCGCCAAGCTCTACAACAGCTCTGCCGTCCGGGATCAAACTTGTGCAACTTCCAAACGACCAATGCGTTCTATAGAGGACTAGTGGAGGGGAGGTCTGACGACACTCTCGGGGCAAACCTGGGTGTCGACGAGAAATTCCTAACCCGCCTTTTCAAGACGACGTTCGGGCCGGGGCCTATGCATAATTTCCAGAGACGCACTATCGAGACGCACTATCGAGACGCACTACCAGTTCGAGAGAAGATCTACAGACACGGTTCGAAAACCACCGGACCGACCTGCCCGAGATGCGGTCAGAGCGACGAAACCGTTCTGCACGCACTCGTGCAGTGTCCAGATATTTCAGAGCTGTGGACCTTCGTCGAACGGCTGTTGTCGCGTGTGGGACGAGCCCACTTATCAGCCGAGTCTATCGTGAATATTGTTCCGCCACCTTCCTTTAAACGGGAAGGAAAAATGGTTTTTGTAACACTGATAGCTATGGCAAAAGAATGCGTGTGGTGGACGCGTTTGAAAGGTCTACAAACAAACACTTTCCTCTCTAGTCAGTCCCTCGTCAAATTTTTCAAGTACCACTTGAAAAGGAGGATGAGGATAGAGAGGAAAGTGTTGTCGAATGAAAGTTTCAATAAAAAATGGGTAAATGTGGCAAGAATGGTAAGAATGAAAGACGACACCATTTTAAGCATAGACTTGTAACAAAAAGAGACAAAAAGAGAGAAGGTACTTACTTTCATGTACCTTTAAAAAAAAAAGCCTGAGGTGACCGTGGTCTTTTCCGTAGGCTTTTCTCTCCACGGATAAACCTAATCTGTTCCCCGTTTTTCACATCGACTGTGATACACGATCCATATTGATCGAACCCCCCCACCCGCGTTTTTTTTTCTTCCCGCGATCCCTTTTGATCGAAATTATCCCCCCCCCCCAAGAAAAGCTCTACTTTGTAATTTGTCCATTTTCTGTATTTAGCCCTGTGTGGCTATAATAAAAAGATATCTATCTATCTATCTATCTATCTCTGACCTTGCATATTAAAAAATCTGAAGATTCAGAAAAATTACATTATATACATATATGTATGTAATAGTATGCATGTATGTGCATTTATCTATGAAAAAAAAAGATTATTTTAGGATGATCGTGATTTGAAACACATACTGTTTTAGTCTGAGTTCCTTGCTCAGCTAATGAAACACACACTGGTGCGCATTCAGTTTTACAGCTGTTGAAGCAAGTCAAAAGAACAACCTGACCACGAAATTTGGGTATGTTTTGTGCTCCTCGGTGGAAGGTGTCACTACTGTTGTATCTAGAGGCTGTAAGTACTTATGATGTCTCTTTCAATTAAATATTTCATAGCTAACTCTAATTTTCGAATTTAGACTGTAAATGCACAGCGTTTCGGATACACAATGATGTAACGATTTGGAGTCCAACATACGCTTCATTTCATTATCCTTCTCAAGTATCAAAGAAAGATAGCCTTACATTTTTGTGGTATGCTGAGTTATTCTCTGCAAGGCCCTATTTGACGTCCAGCGTTTCTCGTTTAAGTGAAGTCTTCAGAACAGATGAGTTCACTCCCAACCGAGTGGATATTTATATATATATATATATATATATATATATATATATATATATATATATATATATATATATATATATATATATATATATATATATATATATATATATATATATATATATATATATATATATATATATATATATATATATATATATATATATATATATATATATATATATATATATAGATGTTGTAGAACGTGGAAAGATGGCAGAATCGTAATCATGTAGGGCAAAATGTTTTTTGGTATGTCATTCGTCTTTACGGTCTGAGTGAAATTTAGCCGAGATACATTTTGCCTTTCATCCTTTCAGAGTCGATGAAATAAGTATCAGTTGGGTGCTGGGGTCGATGTGATCCACTTATCTGCTCCTATGAAATTGCTGGCCTTCGGCTAAGTTTTAATATCATTATTAAGATAATGTGAACTTTAAAGATCTTGTCTGTATGCTTTTGGCAGAATACATTGTGTTAAAAGCTGAATTTACACTTCGTAAATCTTAATACAGTAACAAGGATTACTGACTTTGGTTTGATACCATTGATAATACCTGGACTTTCTTATATTTTTGATATTCCTAACACTCATTGCTGAATTGTCGCTTCAACATAATCTCATTAAATACAGGACATTTATTCGCTTCGAATTTCTTGTTCCACTAGCAGACAACCGGACAAGCCACACATTACGAATGTGTTGTTAGTATATATACGGGGGCGGGTACTAAATCTTTACATTTGCTTAATCCATCTGCTTGTGACATATTACAATTTAATTTACGTTGTCTAAAACTTCTGTCTTCTATTTATATTTTATTTGACAACCAATTTAGGGGTTTTGTTTAGTAAAAATAGTTTAGTAGGAGAAATTCTGGGCATTTCGGTTGATAAATAGATAAACATTTGACATCAATGCAAACGTCACATCCTTCACTACTATGTCAACATGCTGAATAAGGTAGCTAAAATATGATCATAATTGCTGCCAAAAAATAAGAAAAATCCCCTTCACCATTTACCCAAGGTCTACAAAAATGCAATGGTAAAGTAGATGCTACTAAATACAAAATATATGAAATGTAAAATGAGTTTTACATGCAAATATAATACGGGCTTCAATACATTTTCTGTCAATCAAATTCACTCAAAAGACGTTAGTAGGCCCAAAGCTATAGCAGAAAAACTTGTCCAAGTTGATGCTCAGTAGGACTGAACCCCAAACTAAGTGTCCGAGAAGCAAGCTTCTTAAACGCACAGCCATGACTACAGCTATCGTTACTATTTTTATTGGACTAATATTTAAACAATGAAAGTACAGCGTTGAAATAGTTTTGAATTACCCGGTTAATTGTATATATATATATATATATATATATATATATATGTGTTTCTGAAAGAAATTCCAACTTTGATTTTCACGTTTTATTCACAATCTTATAATAATATAACATAAGGTAATATAATATAAAGAAATGATATAATATTAAATGTCCATTCTGATTGAACTAGTAATTTCGTGCATTGAACTATTCAATCTTCAGTTTCATGTGGTAGTGTTGATAGTTATGTTTTACAATTTGCAACTGGATATACATAATACCAATCTTTTGTAGAGGTATTCATAATGACTTCGAGTGTAGGTCACTTGTTATTGTCTATTACCTTGTTTTATAAGCAGCAAAAGTTTTATTAATGCCTTTAAATGTATCTAGCGGCGCAAATTTAGTAGAGGAGGCCAAGATAGAGTTTCAAATATTCTTCATCAAATTGTCTACTTCCTTTCCATAGGATTTCATAACATTTGACTTAAATTCCAAATAATCTTACCGATTAACTAAGTATATTTACATAAACAATAAATATTGTGTCATATGATGTATGGTGAAATTATAAATAATCAAAACATTTCTATAAATTGAATAAAGTAAAATAGATTGAAACCTACTTTGGCAGCTGCTAATAATAAACTACTATTTATATATTGAAGCGTAAGGGGTATAAATGTTTAAATATAAAAGTTTATTATTATGTGATATTTAACCTTTGTAGTAGGCACACACAGCAAATCAACGGTGACATAATACATTTACTAAATAGTTTGTTAACATAGGAAGTGAGATGACAGAACATTCTAGATTTAGAAAATATATGAGCGGCGGTTAAAAGGGTGTCATAAATACGTAATATTATATTGTTGATGGCTTGTCTATGCACAATTTGGTTCATATGGCAAAATAATTTCGGAATTATATTTAGAAGAGTGTAAGTGAACAATGTCTGGTTCCACTTTCTTTGGATATGCTACAAAATTTGCAATTTTCGCTGACGATACTATACTTTGAAGAAGTCTTTTCTATTTTCTGGTACATTTAGACATGAATTATTAGACTTTCAACTGAAATATTCTCGGATCTTTCACTCCTCTTCATCCATTCCTTTTGCTCTGTTATTTCCTAAATTTCAGAACGAAACAAAACGGGTAACAAAGAGAAAATGCATAGAAGACAATGGAAGGACTGTCGTAGTATAAGCCAAAATGATTGTTTCTCCCCACTAGCATTTATACTCAATGATGATTTGCTGTCTGTGTCAAAAGGCAACACATGAATTTCTCATAATGCTACAGTAGACGCTGTCAGCATTCGTCTACTCGAAACAGAAATCCAATGAAATTTTCAAAGAAGAGTGAAACTTTTATCATGTGTAATTATAAGAAATAATGGCGAACTTTGGGTTGAGATACATGCATATAATTAATAATTATAAACCATGAGATTTTTCTTTCACCTTATTGTTCTTCCATAGCAACATTTTCGGAATAGCAATAAACATTGTATTATATGTGGAATATAATTATCATACGGTTATTCAATTCGTTTCTTTTCATTCCTATTCCCATGAAGAAACTATTCTATTTCTTGTCTTCAAAAAGCTATGTAATTTATAATTAGAGAATTTTTCATACTATTAATCTGTTCTACACTGATATCAAGCACAAAACACAATATACAGACACACGTGCGCGCGAATACACTCACACATGACGCACACACACACATATATTATTGGGAAGATGTTATTACAATAGAGATTGTTGTTTCTCTTCAAAATGCTACTCCTTAATTGGTATCAGCTGGAAAGTGATACCTGTAATCGCAAATATTGGAAATATTGGAAAATCTATGCACATTTTGCATAGATTTTAATGCTAAGCAGTAATTTAATAAATAACATTACTCCTATCTCCATACTGAATTATATTTATCACCATGATAGTAATTGCATTTTTATTGCGCAAATAATTATTTTGGCTTATTTAACTAATAAAGAAATTAAACCCAATTTATGTAATTGAGCATTTTCAGTTGTTAATGTGTAGAATTTTATTAATTCGTTACACTCAGAAAACGAGCAATTTACCACGCACATTACAGGTCAGCATAAACATGTGTGCTAAATGCGCATAATATTTCCCAGTAATCAATGCAAGAGAAATCCTCTTCGGTGTATAAAGAAGTAAAGAGAGAAAAAGAAAGAAAAAAGGAGGAAAGAAACGGGGAGATAGATAGATAGATAGATAGAGAGAGATAGAGAGAGAGAGAGAGAGAGAGAGAGAGAGAGGGAGAGAGAGAGAGAGAGAGAGAGAGAGAGCAGATAGTGATTTTATGGTCCAGAAGCTGGAGTTGATCTGTGAATTACATTATGCCAACCACTTAGATGACAAATACCTGGATGCGTTCCAGGAAGGCTTGTGTACCGGTGTATGCGGAGACAACAACATTATTCAACATGTGAGAGTAATGCGCAATTGCAGGCAACGCATAAGGATTATGGAATATTAGGAATTGTTGATCATTGAAGTATTATCTGATGGTAATTCATACACATACATTGTGTGTGTGTGTGTGTGTGTGGGTGTGTGTGTGTGTGCGTTTGTGTGTGTGAAGATCCAATGATCTAAGTATAAGAAGTTTGTACGATTCGAGCAGTCCGTGGCGGTATATAAAAAAAACAACGTCCAGGAACAATAATAAGTTATTGGCATCGAACCTTGTAGGCTTAAGCTGATGAGAAGCTAGCTGAGTACCCCTCGTCAAAGGATCTGCTAGCGAGGAATAATATGTAGCCCGAATTTTACCTGCTCCAATCTCTCAGTTTGTATTTTTACACACACACACGTACACACACACACACACACACACACACACAAGCATATATATATATGTGTGTGTGTGTGTGTGTGTGTGTGTCTGTAATGAAATCATATCATCCACTGAAAGCACATTCTTTTCTACTCTAGGCACAATGCTCGAATTTTTTATTTTTTGGGTGGGAGGGTTAGGCCAGTCGATTAGATCTACCCAGTACGCAACCACTACTTAACTTATCGACCCCGAAAGGATGAAAGGCAAAGACGACCTCGGTGGAATTTGAACTCTGAACGTAAAGACAGCAAATACCACTAAGCATTTCGCCCGACGTGCTGACGTTTTTGCCAGCTCACCGCCTTGCGCTGAAATTATATTACTAGACAAATTCAGTGTAAGCCGTATTTGCAAAACAGCATATACATTCACATATATATTCAAAAACTTACAATAATATATATTCAATTTGCGTAAATGTTTGCGTGTTTTTCACATATTTTCTACAACGCAAAAGCATAAAAGATATTTGTTTTAAATTATTTACAGGTGATAGAAATTAATACTTGGATACACAGCTAAAAAAAGGTATGGTTGCATTATAATCGAGTAGATCTACTTCGCAATTTTAATATTAATTGTGACAACTCACGAAGAAATATAAAGAAACTTGGTCATAGAGAATCATCATCGTAGTAAGTAAAGACCACATCATTGCATACAAAATTGTTCTATAGATTCAAATTTCTCACCACGTATCAACCAATTACTAAATATTTTTAAAGCTATACACACACAGAACAATTCAATAGAAACACATAATTGATTTATAAACATGGAGTTAGTTCTTATTTTCATTTTTCTTTTTTTTTTGCGTTCCGAGTTATATTTCTCAAGGTCATTAGCGAAGTTGTAGAGGGAATATTAATATTTTCACATTACTCCAAATAACTTCCTCAACCAACGTCAACTTATAAAGATTATACATAATCAACTGTGATTTGTATGTTAACAATTTGTAAATCATTTGACTTTAAATATTACAACTATTCTTTACATATCGACTCAAAAGTATTGCATAACTATAAAAATAAAATTTTTTACCTATTCTATAACCAGATAAAATAATTTCACTGGAATTGATTTCTGGCCATTAGCATTTGACTGTGAATTTTATCTGTAACGAATGTTCCACATCCCATGTACATATAGTATATATATATATATATATATATATATATATATATATATATATATATATATATATATATATATATATATATATATATATATATATATATATATATATATATATATATATATATATACATATACACACACACACACACATATATATATATATATATATATATATATATATATATATATGTGTGTGTGTGTGTGAGAAAGTTGGTATGTGAAAGCACGTAGTTGGATGTATAAAAGATAATAAGAGTGAAAAAACTACAGAAGGCTTGTGTTACATGGTTAAAGTATATATTTAAATTATGTCAGAAAAATGTTAGAAAAATGTCAGAAAAATGTTATAAAATCTTTTTGGTATATAAACATTGTATTTTGAGAAATAACCGGTTTCGTGTTAGAAATTTGAAAAGACAACATGAAACCGGTTATTTCTCAAAATACAATGTTTATATACCAAAAAGATTTTATAACATTTTTCTAACATTTTTCTAACATTTTTCTGACATAATTTAAATATAAACTTTAACCATGTAACACAAGCCTTCTGTAGTTTTTTCACTCTTATTATCTTTTATATATATATATATATATATATATATATATATATATATATATATATATATATATATATATATATACATATACATATACATATATACATACACACATACACACACACATACATACATACATACATATATACATATATATATATATATATATATATATATATATATATATATATATATATATATATATATATATATATATATATATACATATATTCACACATAATCAGAGACCTTTTGTGCAGGATGGGCTACTCCACTTTGAAGAAAATTCTAACTGGATCCCACTTGCAAGGTCATGCACTGTTTGTATTGATATGAAATCACCATATTGTGCTCATATGGTTGCGATGCAAGTGCTTTGTGTACCCTGAACAGACGCTTAGTCACAATGGGTATATTGGGATCCGTACATTTGTATCGTACTGTCACTTTAATGTTCTTGCATTGTTCTGAGACTTGACAACAACAACAACAACAACAACAATAATAATAATAATAATAATTATAATAATAATAATAATAATAATAATAATAATAATAATAATAATAATAATAATAATAATAATAATAATAATAATAATAGTAATAATAAAATCCGGTGTCGGTAAAACTGATATTTGTAAAGAAAGGAGAACATATAAGCGCAGCATAAAAACAAGAGTTAAGGAAAACTATTTAGAATGCAGAATCGCCAACACTACCGACATCAACAAATACAGAATATGTGGTGAGTCGAGTGAAACAGTGTGGCTCGTCTTGAGCGAATGCCCGAAATTGGAAAAACGCGAATACAAAAGACGAAATGACAATGTGGCAAGAATGATTCATTGTGAGCTCTGTGGAAATCAAGGCCTACAATGACCAAAGACATGGTGTGTGCAAACCACAGACTGAGTCACCGAGAATGAAGATTGCAAAATCCTGCGGGATGCAATGATTCAATGCGATCTCATTTTATCAGACATCGGAGACTAGATATTGTTGTGGTGAATAAAAAAGAAGTGATATGCATGATCATCGACATAGCATATCTCGGTGACAACACAGTCAAACAGAAAGAAGAAAGACTAGAGAACTACGACGATATTAAATGGGAAACATAAAGGCTGTGGTCAATGAAGAAAGTAGACATGATGCCAATAGTAACTGGCCCACTCAGAAATATCAGAACTCCCAACATGTCTAAAAATAGATTGGTATATATGTAAATGTAGAACTCCTACAAATATGAACGTTGCTTGGAACTGCAAGTATTCAGATTAGGGCCCTTTAAACATTAACAGTCAACAATGTTTATCTTAGTCTGCTGGATGTAGACAATAGAAACTTTCGATCATAATCATTAAAATAAGCTGAGAAGTTTCAGTAAATAATCCAGGGAGACACGCTCTCTCCACTCCTGTTCAGCTTGGTACTGACACCTTTATCTGACATCC
The DNA here is from genome assembly GCF_046866305.1 of Octopus bimaculoides. Lineage (NCBI taxonomy): Eukaryota > Metazoa > Mollusca > Cephalopoda > Octopoda > Octopodidae > Octopus > Octopus bimaculoides. The sequence continues at coordinate 59,165,535 of NC_142932.1, read as the reverse complement.
TAAATAGGACTGGATGCGGATACAGATGAGACGGCAAAACAATCAGCCACGTTTTATATATAGATGACCTAAGATTATACGCTAGAAATGATGAACAGCTGGAAACACTACTACAGTGGGTACATGGATTTACCAAAGAAATAGATATGAAATATGGATTACAAAAATGTGTGAAATCAAACCTAAAAAGTGCAAAACTAGTTAAGAGTATCAACATCACACTAGATAAAGCCAATGAAATAAGAGAATTAGACCAAAGCCAGATATACAAATATTTAGGAATCAATGAACTAGATAGGATACAAAACATACAAATGGAAGAGAAAATAAAGAAAGAATACTATAAACGAGTTGGATCAATACTGAAAACAGAGCTCAATGCTAAAAACAAGATAATAGGTATTAACACTCTAGCCGTCCCAGTTATAAATTACAGCTACAATGTCCTTAACTGGACACTAAACGAACTATCTAAAATAGACAGGAAAACAAGAAAAATAATGACAGGATCTAGGATGCACCACCCAAAATCTGACATAGAAAGGCTATATATACAACGCACATAAGGTGGTAGAGGCCTTATACAGCTGAAAAACTATAATAAAATAAACACCATAGGACTGCAAAAATACCTACTTCAGAAGCAAGGAAGACTAATACAAATCGTATGTTTGTGTGTGTTTGTACATATGTGTGCATATATGCGCGTGTGTGAATGTGATTTGTAATTGTCGAGGTGGTGTGTAGGCGTGTGCACGTACATGTTTACGTATGTGTGTATGTGTGTGTGAGTGTTGGTTATCGTTGCTAGAATCGTATTGTAAGTGTATATGTATGTGTTTGTTATTGCGTCGGAGGTGTGCATTGTATTTGTATGTGTGTTATTTTGTACATCTGTGTGTGTTTGTTTTTTGTGTGTACATGGTGAGGGGTATTTTAGTGTATGTTGAGTTGTGGTCTGCAGGATTTGCATCCACCTCATTGAATGAACAACATACACATTCCAGCCGGGACACACTTCTGTCATCAAAAATAACTTCACTTGTGCGTCAAAGAATTTACTTTATGCCATAAGGTGTGAAGGGTGCCACAAAGATTATATAGGGCAAACAAGCCCCACCCTCAGAGAAAGGATGACGGTCCACCGCCAACAATTGAGGGATCTCACCACAAACAGATACCACTAAGTGGGCACTTAGATATCTGTTCACAAAACAAGTCCCCCACATTCTTAGTTTTCCCATTATACCAATGACCGGACAACACCAGTGACCAAACACGAATAAATAGGGAAAATAATCTTATTCAAAAATACAGACCACAACAGATATCTAAGTGCCCACTTACAATACGATACAAGCAACCATAACCAACACTCACACACACATACGTGAATATGTACATGCACACACCTACACGCCACCCCGACAATTACAAATCACATTCACAAACACATATATGCCCACATATGTACACACACACCCACACACACACACACACACACACACAAACACCATACGCCCGTTCCCCAGTAGAAAATGACACAGGCACTCAAAAGAAACACACACACACATACACACACAATACAATCCCAACAATCACAACAAACACTCACAAACACACATACACACACGCATGCACAAACACAATGACACACCTCCTCGAGAAATACAGGTCACATAGACCCACTCACAGAAACACACCAACCCGTATACACACACTGCACTAACAATACAGACAAAACTATTCACTCACAATTACAGCGCGCGCACACGCATATGCACACACACCAAGAAACTACATGAACCATACCCATACACACACACGCACACAAACACATACTCAGTACCAACATACACAAAACGCACGTGCACAGACATACACAACACCCGTATAAACCCAAATTCAAGGACACTCACAGAACCCCTGATAAATACTACACATAACACTCACACATACCCACACACATACATATGCACCCTCACACACACATACGGTTGCTCACTCACACACACACCCACACACACACACCACAAGGACAATTCAAACAACACAAACATACGCAGAGACACACTCACGTACACACACATAACATACCCACCAACACAAAACACAGACATACACACGCACACATATAGTTGAACACATACATATGCACCCTCAGACACATACGGTTGCTCACACAAACACACACCACAAGGACAATTAAAACAACACATACATACTCAGACAGAGACACACACATACACTCTGACGTACATCTACTCACGTACACACACGCAACATTCCCACCAACACAAAACACACAAACATACATACACACGCACCCACAGGCGCACACGCAAACAAACACATACACACATACGCACACACAACACCCTAACAAATATTAATCACACAAACACCAACATACACACACACACACAAACGTGCACACATATACACACACCATCCTACCAAATATAAAATACACACTGAGCCATATATACACACCACAATAAACTCTGGAGCCAATCAAAATCGGCTTACACACACAGAAACAAACACATACATACACACACACACACATAGAGACGTGCACAGAGACATTCTAGACCTCCAAGACCAGTCCCAAAAACCACTGATCCATGACAAACTAGCCCAGAAACGAAAAATCCTTTTCATACTACATTGCTCTTCCTTCCTCCCACCACAGCCAGCCTCCCACACTGTCCTATAAATAGCAAACATTCCCTAGTTCCTCTCCAATTTTTTGTAAATTCTGAAATATATCTCCTTCTGAGTATATATATAATACCAAACACTCTTTGTTGAATACTCCCTTTTGAACTGTTTTAAAATATTCTTCTTGTTATTGTCAATATATATATATATATATATATATATATATATATATATATATATATATATATATATATATATATATATATATATATATATATATATATATATATATATATATATATATATATATATATATATATATATACATAATATATATATATATATATATATATATGTGTGTGTATTCTAATACTTAAACTGTTTTTAACATTTTCTTATTATTATCAGAGAATGTAGATATAGATTTTAATACTTTTGTGACAACCAGTACTCACCACTAGAATGCTTGTACAAAGCTTTATATTTTACTTTTGACAATCTTTAATCTAAAAAAGTGAAACCGATCAAGTGAATAAACATCTTAAAAATTGGATTTTCAAACCTTCTTTCATATATATTTACACTCGTGCGGTATCTTACAACTTTCATATATATATATATATATATATATATATATATATATATATATATATATATATATATATATATATATATATATATATATATATATATATATATATATATATATATATATATATATATATGTACAAATATGTATTTCGTTTTGGGATTCGGTTTGCAAGATTCTTTATATGAGTTGGTGTGTTGAAGCATGATCTGTTGTGTCTCGGGAGAGTCATTTTTTTTGTACATTATATTTTAACACACCCACGGGTAATATATATATATATATATATATATATATATATATATATACATACATATACATATGTATACATGCAAAACAATAGAAAGATAAAGTATATTTAAGTATAAATATATATCTGCTAAGTTTGATCCCAATTAATGCCATGTTTAATCTTCTGTAAAGACATCAAAGTTTAAGCTTGAATCAGTTGACCTTTACTAAGTTTTTTCTATACTGATGATCTCTGGGTATTATTTGTGGACTATGTATATATATACATATACATATATGCATATATACTTTTAACCTTTTATTGTTTTCAATCTTCCTGTCATTTGACTGTGGCCCTGTTGGGGCAACGCCTTGAGGATTTTAGTCGTACAAATCAGTCAATATGATTTATTTAAAGTTTAGTATATATTCTATCAACAATTTTGCTGAACCGCTATGTCATGGGGACGTAAACACACCAAAACAGTTCTGAAGTGTTGAGTGGGATACAAACGCAGACACAGAGATAGACAGACACACCCACACACAGAGATACACACACATACATACACACACATATATACGGCGGGCTCTTACAGTTTCTTTTTTTTTTTTTGCCCACAAGGGACTAAAAATAGGCGGGATAAACAAGGACAGAGAAAGGGATTAAGTCGATTACATCGACGCCAGTGCCTAACTGGTACTTAATTTTATCCGAAAGGATGAAAGGTATAGTCGACATTGGCGGAATTTGAACTCAGAACGTAACGGCAGACGATATACCGCTAAGCATTTGGCCCGGCGTGCTAACGTTTCTGCAAGTTCGCCACCTTTCAGTTTGTCTAGAAAATCCAATTGCAAGGCTTTAGTCTGTCCGAGGCTATAGTAGAAGACACTCCTCCAATGTGTCACGCAGTAGGACTGAATCCGAATTCATATGGTTGGGAAGCAAGCCACTTATCACACAACCACATTTCCACCTATAAACATATATATATATATATATATATATATATATATATATATATATATATATATACATACATACATACATACATACATACACATACACACACACACACACACACACACACACACACACATATATATATATATATATATATATATATATATATATATATATATATATATATATATAACAGAAATATATTACAAAAACAAAATACAAAACTACACGTAGAAATGCAAGTGGAAAGTAAGAAGGAAAATTAGCGAAAATGCAAATGCACTTTGGAAATCAAAAAAAGTAAAGCATTTTAAAGAAAAGTAACGATAGATATACACAATTAGATGAACTGAGGTAGGAATAAAAGTAATAAAAGTTGTTATTTTGAATTGTTAAAGAGATTCAAAAGCATACCCGTTTCGTAATGTTACTAATCATTGCTTTGAATGCACACCGATTACTGAACGGTGTCAGATCTACTAGTCCCTGAGTAAAAAGGTTATGTGTAAGGGAGGTAAGTAGTTCTGGATTTGGGGCAATTAGGGTAGATCTACATCTGTAATGTGAATGGTGTATGGGATATAGGGGGGTTAGTGGTATTAATTGAAAGGTTAGTAGTGTTCTGTATTATGTTATGTGTTTATATTTAGTTGTGGAAGAGATTTATTAATGAAAGTTGACTCTTTGTTTATTGTTTGTTGTATTGAGATGGTCTGTTAACATCGATAGAAGGGACAACTTAGAAAATTATGATTAAGATTCCTCGCACATCTTTCTATGTGTCCACTGACCTGTATTTGTCTGTATTGTGGGTGGCGGATTTGTTCTTTTTGGAGAGTGGTTCTTTGACGGAGAGATATTCCTGTTTGGCCAATATAATTATTACCATACCCTAAGCATGTAATGGCATAGATTAAAATTTTGATTGTGTTGTTAATGGATATAGTCTTGCGTTGGTTAATATATATATATATATATATATATATATATATATATATATATATATATATATATATATATATATATATATATATATATATATATATATATATATATATATATATATATTTCAATGATTTAGGTTGCCTTTTGCTTTTGATAATTTTATGAGAGCCTAAAATTTTGTCCATTGTTTTATCTCTTGTGAGGATGGATAGATTTTGGATGCTAAAGGCTTCATTATTTCTATGGTTATGTATGGAGATGTATGGGAGTATTTTAAAGTCTGGTTTAGTATTTTGGCCGACTTCCCTGAATGTTCGTATATCTATCTCCTTAGCTCGTTTAATTCCATCATTTATTAATAATATTGGGTTTTTTTTATTAGTATATATATATATATATAAACGTTTTGACGACTGCTTTATCCTCTGGAATGAAAACATAGATAAATTCCTGGAGTTCAAAAGTCGTCTTAATAGCAGTAACACCAAAGTACATTTCACAATGGAACACAAACACGAGGAACTCCCATTCCAAAACATACTGATTTTAAAAATATACAAAAAAAAAATAGAAACAAACATGTTTTTTACGAGACCACAGACGCTAAACAATATCTATTATGTAAGTCATGTCACCCGAGGCATATCAAAACAAATATCCCCTTAAACCTTGGAAGAAGGATTTGCTCCATAATATCCTAAAAAATGCAAGATATCTAAGTTTCCAAGAGCTTAAAATTGTACTCCAGGGCAGGCACTACCGAACTCAACTCAAAAATGAATGAATCAAACGTGCAAAATCGATTAACATAAAACATTCAGAAATGCCAAACACCACAACACATCTACCCTGAAAGCCTTACGTGTCCTTATACAACCCCAGAAATAAAGACGCATTCAATATCATCATCCAAAATCGTCCAATACTCCATAGGGACTCCAAACTTAAGGATATTCTACGTAACCATAAAATCATTAAGAGCAGCAAACAGCCTAAGATATTGAAGAAAATTCTCACCAATGCCAAACTGTTCTCTAGATCAACAGACGCAAGAGTAGTAAAGTGTGGTCGCCCTAATTGCGGAACATATTCCAATCTGTTGGCAAGATCGGAATTGTATTTCAGACAAGGACTAATATTCAAAATCAAATCTAACTTCATTTGTGACTCCCAAAACCTCATTTACGTAATGGGGCTCCCATCGAAATTATATTGACCCAACGCGGGAAACTCGACCCGAAAGAGATGTACGGTTCACAATCAACAAATTTCCTCCCCATAATATCATTAAATATACCTGTCAACACAATGGTGAATGTGCAGAACGATTACAATCACAATTCGAAAATTTCTCATTTCATCAACTTGCCATCTGGATCTCAACTCAAGTAAGACTGAATAAAGAAGCCTGATTTATCCAAAAGTATAAACCAGAATTAAATATGAACCATATTAAAAATAAAGGTATTATCCCATGTAATGGAAGATGTAAATCAGAATAAAGCAGAGAGCACAAAAGAGCAAACAAAAAAATAATAAAATAAACTGAAGATTTACCTCCCTTTCCTGCAAAATAAATGAGTTAAAATGTATCTCACTTAGCAATATTCTCCCCTAGCAACTTCTCTCCTTCAACTCTCAGTTTGGTGAACAATGCGAAACCGGTCCTTACTTCAATTATGTTGAAAGGATAAAACCTTAATTTGTACAAAAGTGTATATCTTTATTATCATGGCTTTAATATAATCTTAGATCCCGTAAAACAAATTTTCTATGTTTTTTTTCATCTTTTCACTTTCTCTATTTATAGCCACCACTCCTGTATATGGTTCAAAACAATTTGATTCAAATTCATTAGTACTCTTTAGTTTCAAACATGATGCTAGTTGTCAGCTATTCTGAATTTGAATAAAGTTGATTGTTATTTACCGTAAGGTAGTCTACGATTGGTGGAGGAGGTCATGCAGTGTCGTGGTTTGATGTTGGTATATGGGAAACTATTAGCTTGAAAACAACGCATAGCGAACAGGAAATTGACCACGTGGAGGGGATGAAATAGACCACGTGGCGATTAGAAATCGGCAGGTTGTTGGGTAGAAGTAGGAAAGGGCGGCACGTGCAAGTATATAGTTCTAAATGTTGGTGTGCATACGCGCGCATATAGTTTTTTCTTGCATGTGTATATCGATGCGGGTGTGCGCATCTCTACATCAGCGCGCATGCATAAGTCTACAGATACACACAGACAGGTATGGACGAATACGCACGTCGCACACGCATATGCACACATGCACAAACATACACGCATACATACAATTTCCTGTTCGTTATGTAGTTATTTTCCAACTAATAGTTACCCATATACCAACATGCGTGTACATATGCGTATTCATTCATATGTACATATACATATTTGCATGCATGTACGCATGTATACCAGGATTGGTAAGTGTTGAAAATGTGTGAGTCCTGGAGATTGGTAAGCGTTGCTGGTTCGTAAATGCTGATCCTGCTTTGGGGTTTGGTTGGAGTGGTGAGCTTGGTTTAGGCGATGCAGAGTAGCAACTGGTGCTAGGTTGGTATATCCAGGTTGACGGCAGTCAGAAGTCTGAAATTTGCCTAAAAGGCATATCTTTGGTGACAGCAAAACAATAAATCGTACTGTTTGTTGATGGATATTGTTTATTGATGGATACTGCAAGTTGTTGGAGGTTATGCATTTTTTCGCGGAGGAAGAGGAGGCAGTTGGGGGGCGCGGGTGAATATGGTGGCGTTCTGTCTACAATAGTCCACTTGATGTTGGGTATTTCATCCCATAGATGACAGAATCTCCAGAGAAAACGAGACAGGGAAGTAGAAACTTTTTTCTCCGTGGATCTGAACGTGTGTATATGCTGGAAGTATCTTCCTTTGAAGTCATTAGGTGTCACACCCTGATAGTGCCTAGTAATGCCGTTGGATGGTGTAAGGTTGGCTCTGTATACTACGGCGTTTGAGAAGCAAGATCCTCCTAGAGGGCACCTCCTGGGATTTGGTAGTTGCAGTTTGGGGTTGGGGTGTAGTAGGTGCATTTTAACGTCTGTTGATTCGTGCGATGTTAGATGCGAAGTTGTCTAAGTAGGAGTACCTCATCTTGACATTATGTGGGTTGAAGACAGCTCTTGTTTCGTTTGTCCACTCACTCGTGTATGTATATATATATGCATATATGTATGTATGTGTATATATATGTATATATATATATATATATATATATATATATATATATATATATATATATATATATATACATATATATATATATATATATATATATATATATATATATATATATATATATATGTATATATATATATGTATATATATATATATATATATATATATATATATATATATATATATATATATATATATATATATATATATATATATATATATATATATATATATATATATATGTGTGTGTGTATGTGTGTGTGTGTGTACATGATGATTGTTGCCTCTTCACTAATGACCCATCAACATACACACTACACCCAATCACAAGGCACAATCTCTGTCTTGATGAGTCCTCGGATGACTTCTAATATCACTTGCTGGTTAACAGGGCTTGATTCTGAAGAAATGTATTTTGTGAATTTGTGCATGGCATTTAAGTCCAGATATTACCTTATAAGTTTTGTGACATATGGCACACGTTGTAAGAAATGATTGGGGTTCAAGATTATTACCTACCTGGGCATTTACAATTTCATGTAACTTCATATGATTTACGCATCCTCCTCTAGATAGCAGAGTACGGTATCACACAACACGTATCCAATATTTCCTGCTGATTTCAGTTCCAATTGCTCATTTCCGGCCGGCCCTTTTAAGCACAGAGAGCTGAACCATCTTTTCCTCCCAGCCGTTGCAACCAGTCCTAACAGTACCTCTCCACTTGATCCGATCCGAGGCATCAGTTTCTCAGTCACTTTTGTTCATATCTAGGTTCTTCAGGTTTTCTTTCTCACAATCTTTATATCTTTTCCTTGGCTTATATTGTGGACTCTTATCAGATTTGAACTGAACACAAAAAACAACGCTTTGGGAATCGCTCATTTTTCGTTCTAATGACGTGTCCAGCTCATCTCATTTGAGCGAAGATGTAATGTTTTTCAATTAGATTACTACATGTCATGCGTAAAACCTCTGTATCTCGTATGAAACATTTTCACTTCATCCGAAGCGCTTTTGGCGAAATTTCTCCTGCATTTTCATATGTCGCCAGTTAGTGGTCCACATCTCATTCGAATAAAGAAGTGCAGTTAATACACATGTTTCATAGACTCTAATTTATGTCTGGTAGAAAATACCTCTATCCAACCATACTCGCTTTTCTAGCTTTCCAAATGCAACACCTTCCTTCTTTATTCGATAGTATATCTATGCATCAAGACCACCATCTCTTGATAGTATGCTTCCAACATAAACAAAACAGTCAATTTCTTTCAGCCAACTGAACAATTTTAAAATTTCACCAGATTGATTTCAAATATTCTACACTGAATCTTTGCAGGCTCAAAATGAAACTTCCATTCATTTTTGTTTGAGAAATTAATAATAAATCATGTGCAAACATTTAAAATTATCCAACAGTAGCTAATCAAATGCCTCAATTGCAAGATACACCTGACATCACGACAATTTGTCCTTCTTGGAACAGCACAGAAGGCGAATACGAAACCTTTACGCGGTTTCTTGGCCAGCTTGAAATCGATGCCAAATATTCTTTAAACTGCATCAAAGCGCTGAAGATCAAAGAAAACGGAACATTGTACCACAACACCATTTATTCTTCCTTCGATGTGGGCCCAAGTGCATTCGACTTCTTCAGAGTTATTAATAATATTAAAATGAATAAGATATCCATGGATGTAAACTATCTACGCTCTCACAAACTTCAAGACATCTTTTTGTGCACAATAGATCAATATTGAACGTGCTTCCCCTTTTCTTATGATCAAATTGTAATCAAAGTTAAATTGTGGAGCCAAGTATTGGTTACCATCATTTTCCTTTAAATTTTGTTTAAAATTTTATCAGGAGAAAAGGGAAATTTCATTTGATATCAACTTGTGGTTCCAAGTAAGTGTTTCGATAGACGTAGGTTCGATAAAAGATTACCTCAGTGTAGTTCGTCAATAATTGAAATGTTATTAAACAATCAACAAGTGGAAAGTACTTGAGCCTGCCTAAAGCAAGGAAATAAGAAGTGTATGCACATACACGCACGCACACACACACACACACACACACACACACACACATACACACACATACACACACCCACGCACGCACACACGCAAGCAAGCACGCACGCACACACATACTCACATGCACATACAGAGAAATACACATAAACACTCATTTCATGCCAATCAGTTTCTAGCATTATAAATAAACACCAAGCTCAAGTAAAGGGCACTCATCCAACTTGCTGCAGAGTCTGTCCGCACCAGGAAATACATGTAACATCGAGTCTATTCTTTCATTATTACATTTCTTGTATTATAATTAATCCATTTTTGTGCAACGCCAAAGGTATGTAGATTATAAAACGGAAACGAGATATGTTAATTACTGTCACGCTGCGGATGATCGATCTTCAGATTCGCGTGCACAGGTTTTCTACCAATGATGTCCTAAAGCAATTTCCTTGTAATTCAGTTATTTTATTAAACTCTGACCTAACACGCATCCTCTGGTTTAACATAGAGAAATGTTTTTAAGTCACGCTCTGCCTTGTTGAACAAAAGAGGAAAAACCCGATGGAACCTCTTTGGTCCGGGTTTCTTTTTTTCCATCAGAGTTTACTCGAGTCTAAAGAAAAATGACTTCAGCAAACTGCTTAATTGTTTTTCACATTTTATGTATAAAGTAGACAATATGAAACTGGTTAGAGTCTACTGAACAAACTTAAACAGTAAAAATGGAAATACATAGTGTTCATCCGCATCGGCAAAAGTGATACAAACAAATTCAACACACTGGATAAATGTATGTTGTAAGAAAGAGAGTGCTTTCATACTAGGATACTTTAGATTTATCATCTACTATTTAAAGTTAAAAATAACATAGCCGTAAGATATGTAAAACACACACACAGTGCTTCAAAAATCAACTTATTCCATTAGTCATGGACATTCGTTTATGCGTGAAATTGCTTGTACGTTTATTTGTTTATGTTTGTTTGAGAATCGCCATTAATTAACGCTCGGTCTTTCTTTACTTTCTTCAGCCTTCAAACAAATTTCACTGCATTTAAAACTGTAACATAAAGGATTCCATATTCTCCATATCCATGGGAAATAGACATTCATGCAGCTTATCTCATCCTAGCTACCTCCTTTAGCTCACCTTTTGTAAATATTCTAATTATACTTATTCTATCGGTCTCTTTTTAGTGAACCGATAAGTTACGGCGACGTAAACACACCAGCATCGGTTGTCAAGCGATGGTGGGGGGACAAACACAGACACACAAACATGTATGTATATATATATATGTATATATATATATATATATACATATATACGACGGGCTTCTTTCAGTTTCCGTCTACCAAATCCACTCACAAGGCTTTGGTCGGCCCGAGGCTATAGTAGAAGACACTTGCCCAAGGTGCCACTGAACCCGGAACCATGTGGTTGGTAAGCAAGCTACTTTCCACACAGCCACTCCTGCACCTTGATAAAATTTTTCATAAATATATTTTTACTTTAATTAAAACCTACGAAAGGATCACAACATATTTAAGTAGATGATGATTTGGTACTGTGTGCTAAAAATACCTTAACATATCATCTTAGCTTGCTAACTAAAACAGATTTTACACGATGAAAATTCATTTCACTGTGAAATTGTTTCTTAGCACTTTGATATTACCCCACAATTTCTTTGCGAGCCGTAGACTATTAGAGCTAAGTTTTGTTTCCTTCTTCTTCCTAAAGATAAACGTCAGTTAATCCAGAATTTTAATGTGTCTTTCATTCCACACATCAACACGTATGTAAAGTACTTAAAATAATGATTATTAGTGATAGATATTCGTTGTCCAGCTGCTTCCAAATGTTTCCCAGATCACAATTGACCAACATATTATACACCTGTTCCTTATTTTCCTTCACATACAGAAAACAGTATTCTCATTTGATCCTAAACATGTTTGAAACGGGGTAAGCAACAAAAGTAATATGTAAATCGTACCGTTAGTTTCATTTGACTCACTTCTCTAAACTTACAGTTCATTATTACATGAAAATTATATTTTCGTATTTCTGTGTTATAGCCATTGTACAGGGAACTTCATACATAGAGAACATAGGTGAGAAAAAAGAAATTCATTCATCCAATTTCAATATATATATATATATATATATATATATATATATATATATATATATATATATATATATATATATATATATATATATATATATATATATATATATATATATATATATACATATATATATATAAATATATATATATGTATATATATATATATATGTATATATATATATATATATATATATATATATATATATATATATATATATATATATATATATATATATATATATATATATATATATATATATATATATATATATATATATATATATATACATACACACACACATACATACATACATACATATATATATATATATATATATATATATATATTCATGGAAACATATTGTTCATATGATGCTCATATATGCAAATAATAGACACCAAACATAGTTTCGAAAGACTTCTGAAGATACGATATAACATAACATTCTAGGGAAATTGAAAATAAAATATTACTTGATTTTGGTGGTTGTTATTTTCTTTAGACTACTTATATTATGCAGACTGTCTTCTAAATTAACCCTTCCTGAACCAGAGTTATCATAAAGATTGTCATGAAAAAATTTGTATTCACAGCAGAAATTTGCTTCTCAACAGTCAGAGACAATAAATATCACACAGCAGTGAATACGAGTGTTTTTATAGTTTTACTATATTGTCTAAATGTGTTTGACAAAGCAACCAACATAACTGCAGAAAGACTAAAAAAATTCCCAAAGGACATCTACTGCCTGAAGGATTTGATTTATACCTGAAAGATTTGGTCGTCGCGAATGAAGCGCATTTTTCATAGTTCTGCTCATTAACAGTAAAGGTCCTGATCCAAGGCCAAACTATAACTAACGTCACATGTTCATAACCAACATGTCACCTTTCAATTTCACTTATATTCTACTTATATATTTTAAAAAATCATTATGTGTTTACTGATATTAGATGTTCCACTCTCATCCTACAATAATAGATTCTCACCTCCATGCACAGTACGGAATGACACTCACAGACAGTTATACTCTGATGGTCATAAAAGAGTAGTATCGTACATGGCACGTAAATTTGCACTCACCGAATCGCTACAACCATTCGCTAGTTACTAACATCTCTTCTAGCTATCTACACTAATTCTCCTAAACAAATTCCTACTTCACCCTCCACATTATGTGTGGCACATTTCTCAGATTATAACAGAGAAATGTCAACGAGTGTTGAAAATGTGAATGTTACTATTTTTGGTGGATGTGACGCTGCTTAATAAGATGACAGTGGTAGTAATATTGGTTGTAAAGGTAATTTTAATAGTAAGGAAACAACTATTGAGAATGTAATGATGATGAAGATTTTGTTGGGGATAATAATTGAGGAGTCTGATGAAATTCGTAATGCAAATGCTGATGATGATGTCATGAACTGCGTTAAATATGATAACGGAGATAATAGTGATGAGTATGATAATCGTGAAACAAAGATATCTATGCATTAATCATCTGATATTCAGAAATTCATTCTATTCTGTTCATCCCACTGTAAAATAGATGGCGTTGTTCAAGTAGTGCACGCCAGCAGATATTTCTATACAATGCCTGGATAGGCTTAATGAGTCAATCAGTTCTTTAAGTTGAAAAACCATAACAACAATAAATACATGAATGATTAAAAATAAATAAAATAAATAAAAATCTATTAACTGACGAGTTCAATGTAACAAGACTACAGTTGATCTCATTGCAATTACTCTATATAAGGTAATTCTATTTATCGCAACTTCCCAGAACTGATTATCGTTTCAGTAAAGTAATGATACTTCTGCACTTAAATATGTCCATACAGTTGCATGCAAGGCACTTTATCCATTTCTATAAACCAATATTGCTTCACTCTTTTCTGTGCAATTTTACTAATTGGCTTCAGTTAATATAATTTGAAATGCCATTGTTGAACGAAGAGTTCAGATTTGGGTAAATATTATAGCATATCATTTTACTTCCTTTAAATTTAGTTACTGCTATTAAAGATTTTCATAAATTATATGATTTTGTCCTTGACACAGGATAAATGACGAATGAGGATGAATTTAGAGAAATGCTAATATCGTTTCTTTTGCTAACATTTTCATTTTATTTTCTCTGTTTCTCTTTATCTGTGGATTTCGTTATCTCTTCCTTTTATTTTGTTTCAGTTCTTCCTCCATCTCTGTCTGTCGGTCTGTTTGTCTTTCTGTCTGTCTGTCTGTCTGTCTGTCTCTCCCTCCTTCTCTCTCTCTCCCTCCTTCTCTCTATCATTCTTTCCCTGTATACCTCAA